>NC_139154.1:23316231-23527188 GCF_964270905.1 Leucopleurus acutus
GAAATGTATATTTTCTAGAATAGGAAATAAAGTATAAATCCAGAATTTTGAGTAGTATCAACTCTCTGCCCTGTATTAGAACTGTTGGTTCTACCTGGTTCAGACCCATCACTAGCTTTCCAGCTTGAATGGTGAGTGACTTATTCTGATCCAGTCCACAGGGAATGATGATATGAAGCATTTGCCACTAGGCAGTGAAGTGTAAGCAGGTCCAAATGCTCAGCACGGTGAGTGTTGACGGATGTAGAGGTAACTAAATCACACATGCTGTAGGCTCCAGGGCAGTGGAGCCCATGTACCTTCACAACTCCCAGGAGACCACAGCAACAGCAGAAGTTAGGCTACAAGAAAACAGAACCTTTGGGTATGAGTGCATAACTTAACAACACTGGGGTAATAAGTCAAAAGTTAGTGTTTCCACCTCTGCAAAATTGCTCATTCATTTCATCCTCCATGCTCTGATACTCTGTGTGTATATTTACATAGTTGTAACTGAACACTGTAGTATCACCAAATATCATGATGGACTGTTCAAATTCAATGGGCAAACTACCAAAGCATTTCAGCCACATATTTCCCAATCTGAACTTTTAAAGTTGTGTACCATAAGGGGGATTTACTCCACATTCTTCACAGCTAATAGTGAATAAACATGCATCTGACATTCCACAAAATACATGTTTTTTCTCACTTCCAAAATTTAAAAAATATATAAGAGGAAGGTTTTCTGAGAACGTTTGGAAAATATTGAAAAAGGACTTAAACAAAATCTTAAGTAATAAACCAAACTTTATGTGATTTGAAAAACATTTGCCTTGCATTTAACCAATTGTTAGAGAGGGCTTTAATTTTCAAAACACGTTTTTCTAATAAATGAAAGCAAGATCTATGCAAATAAACAAGCAGCTTGGTTAAAATAATCAGTGCCCAGAACCACCACAAGAATAATGAGAATTTCAATAATGTTTAAGAAATAATCTAACCAGTGAATAAATTTGACTTTTGAAGTTTTATTTTTTTTCAAATTTATAAACCTCTTGAAACATTTACTTCAAAGCAGAATATTTAATTCAGTTTCAAAATAGTGTTAACACCCTTGATAAACTTGATTAACACTTTACCTCTAAAATAATATGTCTAAAAAGTTGTGTGAATATATAATTTAACAGGCTTCATAATTATGAGCATCATTTAGAAGGCAACATTAAGTCAGTTATGTCACATGTAGTATTTATTTCGCCAAAAGTTAAGTAGCTTTCTAATGTTGTTCTGGGGTTTTTTAAAAGTGTTTAACTTGAAAAGCCATTAACTTTCTTTTTTCTAGTCAAATGATCATAAAATTTTAAAAAGTATTATTAGATTTAAAAGCATGTACTCAATTCTCACTAATGTAGGAAATAAACTTTCTCTTTGTTTCTGTTTGGAATCATTGTTAGTAATTTTAACGTACACATTTTTAGAGGTTAATTTTTTAAATGATGTTTCTATTAGGTCAACTTAAAAAAAATGTTTAAAAAGATCTAAGCATTTCTGTGAAATTTGTTCCATGTTTAGGAGAAAGATGAACGCACTTCTAGTTTTTCACTCTGTGACAAAGTTTCAGTCTAGAGAGGATGTTTATGGTTCAGATATAAAACCTCAGAAAATATAAATGTGAAGACAACCTTAACTACAGTGTAACAAATGCAATGTTGTAATTTTATATGTTAATCTTTCAATACACAGCATGTGCAAACATATGTTTATAGACAGAGAGACAGGAATATACAAATGAGGAGATAAAATTCCTGTATCTCATGTGATGTTCTATAATTTCTATCAATTTATGAATGTTTTGTTTCTGTGTTATGATTTCATTTGAAGTTGACATAGTGCAACTTGGGCTTATTTGCAAAGAGCTTGTCATGAACATTCTCAAAACTGGGGCTGCCAGCCTGCTCAGAAGATGGGAAGGAAACTTTGCCTGCTGGGACCGTTACAGGTGGCACTAGGAAATCAGAACATTGAGCAGGGGGAAACTTTGGGGGACTCTTTGGTAGGCAGCACAGGTATGCATTCAATTTTATGAGCACATCTGTCATATCTCCATTTCAAAATTTGGCCCTTAGGGTTCAGCAAAAAATTTGTAGCAAAAGAAAGATAAAATAGTGCTTTAACGGTCTTCCTCTGATCCACCAAAGGAACCCAGTTCATTTGCTAATCATGATGAAACTGAAACAAAATTCAGGGACAAACAAGACAGTTTATTTGTGAATAAAACCCTTTGCAGTAGACTCCGCTCTGTTGAAGGCCAGGTCCCCACTGCATAGTGCTCAGCCAGAGATTAAAGAAGATCTGAGGCCCTGGTTGTTTCTTTTCTTGTTTTTACTCAAGTTATATGATTTTGCAAAACACTTTGGTGAAGTATGCTATGGAAATAGCAGCTGGCTTTAATTTTCATTTGGGACATAAGGCAATATATTTTCTTTACTAATGTGATGGATGAGTTTTAGGAAGGTTTAAAATTTTAAGTTTAACTTTGATAGTTGCATAAAGAACGCAGGATTATATTATTAAAAGCTAGCACTGGAGTTCTTAAAAGCCATGGAAGAAAGCTTTAGATAGTATATAGCAGCAAAGATACTTTTCTTTTTAAAGGAGTTATATCTCCTGGAGAAAGATCCTTGGGGCTAAATTTCTTAAGATCTATTTTATTTCCTGGGGCAAACATTTAAGATCTTTAAGTTGATTTTTGATTATTTTTCCAAAATAATCTAGCTTTTTTTCTGGCTATAAACAAAATAGATATGCATTGTAAACGATTTAGACCAATACACAGATTAAGTAACAAGAGAATTCCATCATCCAAACATAAGCCCACACTAACACATTTCTCTAGACATATACACACCACACATTTTTTAAAAAAATGGTTATCATAATATCCATATTTTGTAAACTTCCTTTTTTCCACTTAACTATGTGAAAAAATATGTGCATTGGAGTGTGTATTCATAAACACACATACCTCCTTGTTAACAAATATAGATTATATTCTCAATTTCATTTTCTGAATAGTGTTTTATTTTAGGGAGATACAGTTCTTTAAACAGTCCTTTATACTGGATATAGAGGTTTCCAATGCTTTGTTATTATAAACCAGAATGTACTATTTTTTCATTCAAATAGTATTTATTGCTAATTTCTATTTTTTGCATACTCTCTTCTTTCTTTGTTATTTCTAATAAATAATTTGCCTTTTCTATTAATTTCTTAGAATTCTTTAAATATAAAAATAATAATATTTTGTCATATATGTCAGTTTTCTTAAATTTTAATTATTATGTTATTTTTAGCCACATAGAAATTTTTAATGTGCTCAAATAGATCTGTTGCTTTTTACTATAATTTCTAGAAAAAAGAAAGCATTTTTATTTACACTTGTAAAACTGAAGTATTTTGACACTTTTCAGAATCAAAGTTCACTCTATTCATATATTACTATTCATGTTATATATAGTTTCACCAGCTGGTTCACTAACTCTGACAGCAGTTTTAAAATTTATTGTTCAATAATGTTCTTTGTCTCTTAGAGGAGCAGTGAAGCTCAAACTTAAAGTATAGCGTACAATTCCCAAAGTATAAACATGGGGGATATTTGTACAAAAGAATTATAATAAAAATACTTAGGAACTCATAAAGTTCTGTTGGGTCATCTGCAGACTTTAGTAACATGAATAGCAAAGTTTCCCTTACCTCTTGGTTTATTCGTTTAGCCATTCAATTTTAAAATCAACACATATTTTCTGAGTGATGACTTTTTGGCAGACACTGACCTAGGTGTAAGTTATAATGAGGTGAAGGAACATGGACAGATACCCTCAATGAAGCTAAAGCTCTTGGTGAAAGGAAGAGCACTCAAGTTTCCAAAAATAATTGTAGTTGTTAAAAAAGAGAGGCAGACACTGCCCAAGATCATAATTGGTGGACTAACTGTAGTCTGAGGCAATCAGGGAGGGCTTCCTTGAAGAAGTGATATTTTAGCTGAGACTTGAGAGTTGGTTTAGAATAAACAAGATAAAAAGGAAAGCAGATTATATTCCAGGCAAGAGTGGTGTGTGCAAAGGCAATAATATAGGGAAGAGACCAGCACAAAATATGGTCTAAAAACAAAAACAAAGTGACCAGCAGGAAATGACTAAAGGGCAGATCTGGATGAGGTTAATTTAGGAAGATAGATATGTGATAGAATACATAAGATCTGGTCAACAGTGGTGAGGATTTTGTCTTTTAGGTAGACTTCTAATGAAATCAAGAACACCCAAGTTAACTAGTTTTCCAGCAAAAGCTGAGAGAACAGATAGAGTTTAGGAATTCAAATTTTAATATGCAAAGTTTGAGGTGCTTATGAGATTATACTATATAAGTGGAGACCTGCAATAAACCTTAGATAGGTAGTTGGCTATATGAATATGAACCTCTGAATAAAGATCTAGAACAGTTATCCTCAGCTAAGCACATTGACTGCTATCCCAGTGGTTATACTTGGAAACACCTGGGGGCATTTTTGGTGTTCAATGCTGAGGGAGAGGAGGATATTCCTGGCATCTAGAGTACAGAGATGAGGGATGTTGCTAAACATCCTACAATGCACAGGATAGTTCCTCCCAACAAGGAATTATCCTATCCAAAATGTTGAAAGTGTCAAGGTTGAAAAACCCTGGTCAAGAAAATGGATGATATAAATGTGTGAGTTTAATTGGTTTTTGAAGCTATACAGGCAAATAATATCACCTAAGATTACAGAGTAAGAGGAAAAGGGGACCAAAGACAGAGTCTTAGGAAATTAGAAATGTTAAAGTCAAGGGGGGCGGGGCATGGGGATGCCTTCAAAAGAGTTTAATAAAAGAACAACCTGGAAATGAGGGTGCAAAAGTTGTACTCCTATTATGACTTGTCATGGAAACCAATTATATTAGTTCTCTATTGCTGTGTAACAACTTACCCTAAAATTTAGCTTAGCATCTTAAAATAATAAACATGTATTATCTCACACAGTTTCTGAAAGTCAAGAATCTCAGAGCATCTCATCTGGGTGGTTCTGCCTCAGGTCTTTCACAAGGTTTCAGTCAAATTCTCACCTTGGGTTACAATCGTCCAAAGTCTCAGCTAGGATGAGAGATCTGCTTCCAAGCCCAAGACTGGGGTTGTTGGCAGACTGAGTTCCTCACTGGCTGTTGACCAGAAGTTGCAGTGGGCCTCACAACAGGGCTACATGGGCCTCACAACAGGGCCTACATGGGCCTCACTACATGGGCCTCATAACAGGGCTGCTTAAACTCACTCACTACATGGCCTACTCACTATGGGCCTCACAACAGGGCCTACATGGGCCTCACTACATGGGCCTCACAACAGGGCTGCTTAAACCATGACACCTTGCTTTCCCCAAGTGAGATATCCCTGAGAGAGAGAGACTGCAAGACGGAGGTCACCGGCTTTTTATAACCTAACCTTATTGGTGTCATATATCATATTTGCCATTCATCAGTGACAGTGACAATCTAGCCCACACTTAAGGGGAACAGAATTCAACTCCATATCTTGGAGACTCTGTGTCTCTTGGATGGAATTCTTGCTTGAAAGTGTACAGTTGACACCTGGTCAACCAATGAGTTGACTCAGTCTGGGTAAGTGTTGTCTCCTGGCCACATTAGCAAAGTTCCTTAGTCCACACATACTTTAGGGCTCACCTTGGGGAAAAAGCAATTCTCAGAGAGATGTGTGCCCTGGGTGGTAGGGGGGTGTTTGTCAAAGGAAAAATCAGAGGAGTTGACTCATTTTACCTATGTCCCATTCACCCTCTGTGGTTAGCTAAAACCAGATTTTCATTAAGAAGTTGGCTTATATCCTATATGAATTTTCTGTGGAAAAAAATTATAATGCCTGACTTTTGCAGCAAGAATGAGTTTTACCAAGATCAGATAAAGATCAACATTTTAGTGAAAACTTAAATATTTCCAAAATATTAGCTGGTTTTATGTTCTAGGGAAAAAATGTATTGCCAAAAATACAGATTTTATTTTCCTCAAATGTTCTTAGTTAGTAAATGATATTATACCCTCCCCCACTCATATTGACCCCAGGCTAGGAATTTTTAAAACATTTGCCCTCGGTGGGCTTGAGTACTAGAAACCATCTTCAGTTGAAGCGACAGATAAAATGAATTTGACCTATGACTTATTCACAGGCTGAGACAATTTATCCAGCATCATTATCATCACTGGGTTATGTGCTGACTGTCCATCACATGTACTTCTTAGTGCCTTTTCTTTTTCTATCTTCATGGGGTATGGGAAACTGAACTGCATTCCTGGGGAAAAACTTACAGTGTTGGCATCTGGTTATGTGTGTGCATTTTTACACTACGTTTTTCTTGGAGGGGCTTGATAAAAACAGTTGTTTTAAGAAGAAATGGACCCTGTTGCACTGTTGGTGGGAATGTAAATTGATACAGCCACTATGGAGAACAGTATGGAGGTTCCTTAAAAAACTAAAAATAGAATTACCATATGACCCAGCAATCCCACTACTGGGCATAAACCCTGAAAAAACAATAATTCAAAAAGACATATACACCCCAATGTTCACTGCAGCACTATTTACAATAGCCAGGTCATGGAAGCAACCTAAATACCCATCAACAGACGAATGGATAAAGAAGATGTGGTACATATATACAATGGAATATTATTCAGCCATAAAAAGGAATGAAATTGGGTCATTTGTAGAGACGTGGATGGACCTAGGGTGTCATACAGAGTGAAGTAAGTTAGAAAGAGAAAAACAAACTTCGTATATTAATGCATATATGTGGAATCTAAAACATGGTATAGATGAACCGGTTTGCAAGGCAGAAATAGAGACACAGATGTAGAGAACAAACGTATGGACACCAAGGGGGGAAAGTGGGAAGAGGGAATGACTTGGGATTGACATATACACACTAATATGTATATAATAGATAACTAATAAGAACCTGCTGTATAAAATAAAATTAAATTTAAAAAAAGAAGAAATGGATTTATTACTGTGTCACCCATTGTAATGGAAATGTACACAGTGAGCCATATCTGTGCACAGAAGTGCACCGCGGCCATGAGCGCCCTGACGAGCTTGGGCACAGACTCTGTCCAAAGGTTGACACAGGCTTCCAGCATCTCAAACATTGGCAATGGAAGCTCGTTGGAATCATAAGTGCTGACCATAGGCAACTTATTTGTGGGAACCGGCAGCCAACGCTGGCTCTGTACTTGCCTTCTTTATTCTCAGCAGGACACAGGATCAGCCTGGCTGACTGCTCAGGCCCCTCGCATCTCCCCAGGTGATCAGCTGTATCAGAGTCCATCACTAAGCTCATTAGATGGATCAGGCGGCAGCTATATCACGTTTTCACTACCAGGATATTTTAAAAGATCACTCATTCAAATCACCATTATAAGTGGTAAAACATGAAAGAGGACAAAGCTATTTTAAAAATTATATGTTAACAGACTAAGATCAAATTACACATTTCTTCCAGCAATCAAATCAATGTTGTCAATATTACATTATACTAAAAAGGAACACGCTAATGTGAAAGGCTCACCACAGTCATCGCTATTGAAGAAATACAAAACTCTTATGAACTCCTGACATTCTGTAATGTAAAGTAATTTCTTTGAAAGAAACTGTTTTTATCTCATCATTATCTTATTGTCTTATAATTCAGGGGTCTGAAAAAGAAACTCTCCCAGGTTATAGACCAAAAATATTTTTAAATACTGACATCTAAACTTATTCATTTTTGCTAACCTCAGTAATTGAATAAGTGAAAACCTCGTTTTCTTCAGAAGTTTCAACCTGAAAGAAGGGATCATCACTCCAGCTGGGAATAAGTGACTAGATGAAAAAACATTGAATGGTAGATAACCATAACGTTACTGAACTTTGCAACTTGCTACCTTTACTCAGTTTGACCAAAATACATGTTTGCATTTGATTGTACATATCATGTTTGGATACATTTAACTGGGCTGAGGTGAAATAGAATTTCCTAATGACAAGGTAACCATCTGAGACCTATTTGATAAAAAAATAATTGCAATCTCACCAAAGATAGACTTTGACCAAAGCAAACTTTATCAACAGTTCCATTCCTACGTCCATCTCATGCTTTATACTTCACGAGGCTCATATCTAAATGAAGTAGCCAGAGTGACATATTTTGGGGGCAGAGATTTTAAGGGAAACCTGTGACTTCAAGAACCTCAAAGCTTTACAAATTCCGACAAAAGCCATTGAGATGTTGGGAAAGTGTTCTCCTCCCGACTCTACGTCTGGATAAGCCAGGAACACCAAAAAGAAAATAAGTCCTCAAGGTCACCCATGGTTCGTGAGCAAGACTTGAAATCTAATACTCCTGGCACCTACTCTGCAATTTTAACCAGTATCTCATCCTGCTTATCTCGTTCTGATCTGCCTAATGAGCAGCTGTTGAGAATTAAGCAAAATCATCCCATCCTTTCCAGCTAAAAATACACTGTATATGCCAACTTTCAAAAAGGAAGCGAAGGAGATGATGTATAGTTTTCTGTGTCCAGGTGTTTTATTCAGTCCCAGGTCTTTATTTAGCTCTTGACATATTCTGATAGTCATTATGGTTGCTGACACTTCATGACAGCCCTGAATTCACCATAGCTGGGAGCAGTTGTACAAGATCTTTCCACATTCACGATTTGAGGGAAGAGATGATACACCAGGGAGAAGAAGTATTTATGGGGCTAGATCCAGAGTGGGACGGTGCCCTTAGTGATAAGAACATACTTTGTCCAATATTGTGCTTTTTCAGTTACAACTTTCCTGGAAAATTCTAAAAAGTAGCATCTTGGATGAGTATATTATTCATTTTTAAAATAAGATTTTCTCCCTTTTAAATTTGCTCTAATCTTTTTTTTTCTATCTAATGGCAGAGTTAACACCCAATTCACCCATTCAATAAAATATAATTATTAAAAATAAGTACAAGTTTCACCCAGGTATTTCAACAATATCAAGTTAATTGTCTTAATTATCACCATAATAATTCCCCATATTTTAAAAATACATCTTTGGGTTTGCTTTCAAACTACTTTACAAATATATTTGCAGGTATACAGTACACTAAAAAGTAATTTAGACAAAAGGTGTAGGTTGCATGAACATCAAAATATATTTATACATTTTAAATTAAATTTTTACACAGTTTTAAAGGTTACTTTCCATTTACAGTTATTACAAAATAACAAGACAAGGATGCCCACTCTTGCCACTTTATTCAACATAGTTTGGAAGTCCTAACCACAGCAATCAGAGATGAAAAAGAAATAAAAAGAATCCAAATTGGAAAGAAAGAAGTAAAAATGTCACAGTTTGCAGATGATGACATGATTCTATACATAGAAAATCCTAAAGACACAACCAGAAATCTACTACAGCTCATCAGTGAATTTGGTAACATTGCAGGATACAAAATTAATATACAGAATTCTGTTGCATTTCTATACACTAACAGCAAACTATCAGAAAGTGAAATTAAGGAAACAATCCCATTTACCATTGCATCAAAAAGAATACCTAGGAAGAAACCTACCTAAGGAAGCAAGAGACCTGTATTCTAAAAACTATAATACACTGATGAAAGAAACTGAAAATGACACAAACAAATGGAAGGATATACCATGTTCTTGGATTGGAAGAATTAATATTGTTAAATCGACCATACTACCCAGGGCAATCTACAGATTCATTGCAATCCTTATGAAAATACCAATGGCATTTTTCACCAAACTAGACAAATAATTTTAAACTCTGTATGGAAACACCAAAGATGTTGAGTAGCCAAAACAATCTTGAGAAAGAACAGAGCTGGCATAATCCTGCTCCCTGACTTCAGACTATACTACAAAGCTACAGTAATCAAAACAGTATGGTATTGGCACAAAAACAGACTCATAGATCAATGGAACAGAATAGAAAGCTCAGAAATAAACCCATGCACTTTATGGTTAATTAACCTATGACAAAGGAGACAAGAATATACAATGGAGAAAAGACAGTCTCTTCAATAAGTGATACTGGAAAAACTGGACAGCTACCTGTAAACCAATTAAATTAGAACATTCTCTAACATCATATACAAAAATAAACTCAAAATGGATTAAAGACCTAAATGTAAGATCAGATATTATTTATACATTTTTGGTACACATTATACATATAATGAAATATCTTCAACTAAGTTCATTAGATATTAAGATTACAAAGTGCATTGTATTTTAAATGTAGATTTATGATTTTTTCATGTTATGTGTCTAATAAACTATGGCATTTTACATTCAGGGTTTAGACTGTATCTAGTTATTGCAATGATAAATACACAATGTAGAAATTAATTTAAATTGAGATACATGATGTGAGTCATCACAATTGCAACCAGGAGATTAGCTAAAGAAGTTCTGAGATAGAGTTATGAACAGGCAGATTCTGCAGACTTGGTATTATTAGAAGGGTTATAACAGCAGGTTCTTATTAGTTATCTATTTTATACATATTAGTGTATAAAAAATAAATAAATAAATAAAATTTTGAAAAAAGAAGGGCTATAAGAAGGAAGGGATTGGATTGAGAGTGTGTGTGTGTGTGTGTGTGTGTGTGTGTTCTAAGAATATGAGAGACAAGATCTTTGGCCAGGAGAGCAGAAATATAAGGAAGAAGAAGCTCCACTCATCTGAGTGAAAAAAAGTAGAAGATCTATTTAATAGAAGCTGGTGGTAAAAAAAATAAAACTGAACTGTATTAGAGTCTTTATTGTATTTTGTAGAAAGGTCAGAGGGGACTGCAGAATTAAGTTGTGAATGCCCTCACTCTTAAATTCATAGAAATGACTTCCACAGTTATCTCTTTGACTAATCTATTTCAAAAATAAAGTGGGATGAAGAAGGTATTTATATCCAACAGTATGTTGATATGTATGAGGGCTGTAAGACTGCTTAGAAGCAACAGTCACCTAGGAATACTGATCATTGCCAAAATTATGTAAACAGTCATGCTAATTGCCAGGTGAATTACAACTCAAAGGTGTCTGTTTGATATATAAAAAATAAATCCTGCATGTGTCTAGGTGGGAGTTTATATGTGTACATGATGTTTGAGAGTGGACAGAAAGGGATAAATTCAAACTTTAAAAAATTTAATTATCTTGTGAATTCTACTGTACTAATTTTGGAGACTGTCAGAAAAAAATAAAAGTCTTCAACTAATCAAATAAAAAAATCTGACAGTCAATAAGGGATGACTGCAATTATTGGCCATGATAGGGCAATGGAAATTAGGTTATTATTTATCAAGAATCACATTGTTAGTTATTAAGAATTGCCCCCCTTCAAAGTTTCATCATATTCTAAACATCTGTTGGTCCTTTCTATATTTTGCATCAGGAAACTTACTTGGGTTTATTTTCTTTTTATTTTGCTCCATTACAGTGCCTATTATTTGCTGTAAAATAATTCATATTAAATAGTGATATTTGTCTTTTAAGCTATACTGGTGATTTCCAAACTTGTCTGCAAATTAGAATCACTTAAGGGAGTTTCAAAAAATACTGTTGACTCTGTCCCAAGTCCAGAGATTCTAATTTAATTGGTTAGGGGTGTGACTTGGGCTTTGGAATATTAAAAAAATATATATCCAGGTGATTCCAGTGGTCAGAGTTGGAAATCACTGAGCTATATCTTAGAGATGACTAGTTACCATTTGAAGAAACTGTGTGAATGTAGGTTTTCATTTCACTTGGGTAATATATCGGAGTAGAATTTCTGGGTCATATGGTATTTGCATGTTTAATTATATAAGAAGCTGCCAACACGTATTCCAATGTGGTTTTACCTTGCATGAGCAATATATGAGAGTTCCATTTGTTCCACATGCTCACTAGCATATAGTATTGTCAATTTTCGTTGCTTTTTATAAAATAGGTATGTAATGGTATTTCATTATGTTTTTAATTTACATTTCCCTAATGAATAATGTCTTGATCATATTTTCACATGGTTATTTGCCATGCATAGAGCTTCTTTGGTGAAAGGTCTGTTCAAATATTATCCCCATTTTGTGTTGGGTTGTTTGTTAATTACTAAATTTTGAGAATTATTTTATGTATTCTGGATTTGTGATTTGAAGTATTTTCTTCCAGTCTATGGCTTGTATTTCCATTTTCTTAATAGTATCTTTCAATGACTAGAGAAGATTTTAATTTTGATGAAACCCAATTTGTCATTTTTTTCTTTAACAAGTTGTCATTTTGGTGTCATATTTAAGAACTCTTTGTTTGGCTAGTTTTCTCTTATATTTTTTTCTAGAAGAAATAAGTTTTAGCTTTTTAAGTCTATTAACAAATTTGAGTTAAGTTTTGTATATAGTGTAGCTAAGAATTAAGTTCCTTTTTATTTTTTACATGGAGATTCAATTATTCTAACATTATTTATTATAAAGACTATTTGTCTCCATTGGATTAAAAGCATATTAATGTATTATTTTTGAAACCATTTTGTAGCTCTCCTTAAGTACTACTCTTTTGGAAAACAGATTAAATAATCCAGAAACTTTTTTCAAGTAGCAATATTATTGTTGCTCTTCTTTATTATATTCATCATTGATTTAAACATGTTGATGTCTTGTGGTGCTTTTAAAGATGTCCATACTTACGACCATATAAATATTGCCCAAATAAATTTTATACATAATAATTAGTTTCCCCTAAATTTACTTTCCTGCTAAATCCTAATATATTTTTTCAACAGCTTTGTTGAGATATAATTGACCTACAAACTTCATATATATAAGGAGTGCAATTGAACAAGTTTTAACATATACATATACCAATAAAACTACAAATACACTCAAAATAATGAACTTCTTTATAATCCTTTTCTCATCAACCTCCTCATCCCATCCCCAGGCAATTACTTATCTGCTACCATATAGATGAAATTAAATTTTCTAGATTTTATATAAAATAGAATCATAGAGTACATACTCTGAGCTCTTTTACTCAAAATAATGATTTTGAGATCCATTCATATTGTTGTGTGTATCAATAGTTCATGACATTTTATTGTTAGTACTTCATTGTATAGATGAACACATTGTTGTATAGATGTTGTATAGATACACATGTTGTATAGATACAACACAATTTATTGAGCCATTGATGTATTGATGTACATCTGAGTCTTTTCTAGTTTTTGGCAGTTACAAACATAGTTGCTACAAATATTCATGTACAAGTTTTTGTGTGAACATATAGTCTAGTTATTATGTAACAGTGAGAGAAATAATGCAACAAGAAAAAACAACACAAAATATATACACACACACATAAAAGGGCTTCCAAATACATGAAACAAAAACAGCTGACGGAAGAAGTAGGCAAAACCACCGATGGAGTTAGAGACTTTAACATCTCATCGTCAACAATTGATAGAAAAACTAGACAGAAAATGAGTAAGGATGTAGGAGAAATAAACAAGCAAAACTAAGCAAGAGGATCTAATTCACATATACATAACATTTCAAACAACAGAATAACACACTTTGTTTTTTCAAGGACATAGAATGTTCAGTAAGATGGTCCAAATCCTGGCCCATAAAAGAACTCTGACAATAAATGGAAAAGAACTGAAATCATGTAGACTATGTTCTCTGGCCATAATGGAATCTGCTAGAAATCAATAACAGAAAGACAAGTGGAAAATCTTCAAACACTTGGAAATAAAATGACAGACTTTTAAATAAACCATGGGTAAAATAAAAGTTCTCAATGGAATAAATAGAAAACACATAGAATTGTATAAAAATGAAAACACATATCAATATATGCAGGAAGCAGCTAAAGCAGTACTGAGAGAAATTATAATACTAAACGTTGCTATTTAAAAAAAAGGAAAATGTCTCAACTCAATAATCTAAGTTTCTACCACAAGAAACTAAAAAAGGAAGAGCAAAATAAACCCAAAACAGGCAGAAGGAAGGAAATAATAAAGACATGTGCAGAAACTGATGAAATTGAAAAGAGAAAACTAATGGAGAATTTTAATGAATCAAAAACTAATTCTTAGAAAAATTTAATACAATAGACAAGCTTATTGCCATATGAGAAAGATAAAAAGAAGACAAAAATAACCAATATCAGAATTGAAATAGTGGCTATAGCTGCAGCCATTTAAGGGATACTGAGGGGAAAAAGCAAATAATTTTATAGTCATAAATTTGACAACTTAGAAGAAATGGGCCAATTTCTTGAAAACCACAAACAACAAAACTCAGCTGATGAAATAGACAATGTGAATTATCCTATAACTATTAAAGAAATTGAAAACATGATTTAAAAGTTGCAGAAAAAGAAATCTCCAGACCAAGAGTGAATCACTGGAGAATTTTACTGAGCAATTAATAAAGAATTAATTTTTTTCACAATATATTCCAAAAAATAGGAAAGGAGAAAATATTTTCCAACTCATTTTATAAGGCTAGATGAAACCAGGAAAAGACAGTTCTAAGAAGAAAACTGCAGACCATTATCTATTATGAATTTAGATACAAAAATCCTTAACACAATATCAGCAAAATGATTTCTGCAATGTATAAAAAGAACTAAACATTTGACCAAGTGGAATATATTCTAGGTATGTAAGGCTGCTTCAACATTTAAAAATCAAGCAATGTAATCTACCCTATCAATAGACTAATGAGGAGAAATCATATGATTATATCAAATGATTTTTTAAAAGTACTTGTAAAACTCAGCACTCGTATATCATCAAACACTTGCCAAGTTAGGAATAGAGAGAAATTGCTTAAAGGTGATGAAGAGCATCTACAAAAACATAGAGCTAACATTATAATTAATGGTAAAATAGTGAATGCATTTCCTCTAAGATTGGAAAGAAAGCAAGAATGTCCATTCTCAACATAGTACTTATGTCATATTCAACTAGTATTAGAGGTTCTAGCCATTGCTACAAGGCAAGAAGAGGAAATAAAGAAATATAAATTGGAAATGAAGAATTAATGCTGTCCTTATTTGCAAATGATATGATTGTTTATGTAGAAAATCTCAAAGAAGCTATCAAAACAAAACAAACAAAAACTCCTAGAATTATGAGTTCAGCAAATTTGAAGGATATTTGATCAATACACAAAACTCACTTGCATTTCTATATAATAACAATGAACATGTGGAAAAATAAATGGAATAAAGTATTATTTACACTTGCTCAAAAGAAAATAAAATACTTAGCTATAAATTTAACAAAACATGATTAGGGCTTGCTTGCTGAAAATTATAAAATGCGATCAAAGAAAACCTAAATAAATGGAGAAAAATGTAATCACAAATTAGGAGACTCAATCTGGTAAAGACACCAATTTTCTCCAAATTTATCTAATTGTTTACAGCAATTGCTAGCAAAACTTATGCAACATATGCTGTAGACAAAGATAAACTTATTCTAAGATGTATAAGCAAAAACACAGGCTATACAATATCTAAAAAATTTTTATAAGGAAACAAGGTGGGAGAAATCACACTGTCTCATATTATTTCATTATTTGGCTACAGTAATCAAGATTGTGTGGTATTGGCAGACAGATAGGCATATAAATCAATCGAACAAAACAAAGAACTCAGAAACAGACATAAATTAATATGCCCAACACATTTTTGACAAATTTGCAAAAGCAATTCATTAGAAGGATAGACTTTTCGAAAATGATGTTTGATTTA
Organism: Leucopleurus acutus; assembly: GCF_964270905.1. NCBI lineage: Eukaryota > Metazoa > Chordata > Mammalia > Artiodactyla > Delphinidae > Leucopleurus > Leucopleurus acutus. Next base: position 23,332,073 of record NC_139154.1, read on the forward strand.
ACTGGACATTCATAAGAAATACAAATGAACACCTACCTAAATCTCACACTTTACACAAAAATTAACTCAAAAAGAATGAATAGTTTAATTATGAAATGTAAAACTATAATTTTTTTCAAATGAAATTCTTGGGATCTATCTAGAGTTAGGCAAAAAATTCTAGATTTGACACTAAAAACAGAATCAATAAAATAAAAAATTGATAATTTGGACCTCATCAAATTCAAAAAAATTTTTACTCTGCAAAAGTAAAATTCTCCAGGTAGGAAAATAAGAAGAAAAGTGTAGCAGGCAGAATAATGGTCTCCCAAATATGTTTATTTTCTCACCCCCAAAGCCTTTGGATGTATAAGTTACTTGACAAGGGGAAATTAAAATTTCAAATAGAATTAAGGTTGTTAACTGATTTTAAGATAAGGATATTATCTTTTAAAAGTGGAAGAAGGAATCAGAAAAGTGTCAGAAGGCATTGTGAGAAAGCCTCAAGTTACATCACTGGCTTTGCAAATAGAGAAGGTCTATGAGACAGTGAATGTGGGCAGCCTCTAGAACTTCTAAAAGGTAAACAAATGAATTCTCCCCAATAGCCTTGAGAAAGGAACACAGCCTCACTGACACCTTAGTTTAAACCCAAGTTTAAGCCCAGTGAGACACATTTCAGACTTGAGACCTCCAAAACTGTAATATAATAAATTTGTGTAAAGTCACTAAGTCTGTGGTACTCTTTATAACAACAATAAGAAATTAATACAACAAGCTGCAGACTGAGAAAAAAATTATGAATCCATATGCAACAAGAGACTAGGATCTAGAATACATAAAGTAACATTTTTAAGTGACGAATTATACAGGTGGAAAACTCTAGTATGCTGTGGTGCCTCAATACTCTGAGACAAGTGAGACAGAAGTCTTGGCCAGCACTTTGAAAAAGTTGGAACATGGATACAGGATTCAATTTTTTTCTTCCCCAGGGAGAAGCTGGGAATTTTTTTTTTTCAGCGCTGTCCTGAGATGAGAGTTATGGTGAGTACAAGCATGCAAGTCCACAGTACCATCCTTGCTTCCAGTAGCTTTCAACCTAGGGTCCCTTCTTGTCAGTATTCAGATTCAGGCAAGGTAGAAACCATTCTTTTGGGCATTCCCTGGAAAAGTCAGATCATTGGAAATACAGTCCATTTCTTTCCTTCCTTTCCCCAGGAAAAGCTGTGAGCTGGGAGTTTCCACCCAGTGGTGTGGCACCGTGCCGAGAGATTGTGGTAAGAAGGAGTCTCAAATTTTCCAACCAGCTTCAGGCGGCCGGTTTTGCATTCTCCTGGAGTGCAGGAGCCTCTCAACTGGTGTCTGGATTTCTCGCATAGGGAATTGGTCCGTGTATTGTTGAATCGGTGTATCTGCAGGGAAAAGAAGGTAGAAGGCATCCCATTCCATCTTGTTGATGTCACATCCTATATGATTTTAATTATTTTAAATTTCTTCATGTTTGTTTCTTGTCTCATGATAGGAACTGTCTTGGTGAATATTTTATGTGCATTTCAAAAGGATGTGTAGTGTTATGTTGTTTGCAATGTTATATAGTTCTGTTTGTGTACTTGCCACCATGATCATTCCAGAACCTGGTAATTCTCCTGTTTATGATTGGTTTCATTTCTGCACTACTCGAAGGTGAGGGTGTCAAGGCACCTCATTGTAGTGGTTACACCCACTTGGACTAAGTCTTGAGTTGTAACATAGTCACAGTTGTAATGCCAGAGCATGAAGGTCATGGGGGCAGGCAACATGCTACTTACCACTGTCCTAAAGCAGTTGTTTCCATGCATTCTGTTTATGTTTCTTATCTGTATGTAATGGGAGAAGCAGGGTGAAATGTGATTACTAAATTTTTCTTATAAAATAAATCCTCCAACTCATGCATTTCTCATTTTAGTGTCTCTAGAAGCTTGATTTCATTTTTAAAAATAGTTTTCATTTTCCTACTTAAGACGCTCAATTTTTTTTCTCTGATTCCTTGAATGTATGGACTACAATTACAATAACTTTTAATATCCTTCTCTACTAATTCTATCACTTATTATCATTTCTAGGTGTATTTCTCCCCACTGATTTTTTTTTACTCCTATTTTAGTGTCTGTCATGGTACTTGTTTGTTAACCTGGGTTGCATTTAGTTGTTTGAAAAGACTTTAATCGTCTGAGGATTGCCTTTAAGCTTTGATTGGCAGAAATACAAAAATCTTTAGTTTAGTGCTAAATTTTGCCCCACTACTGAGACAACACCCCTCTGAATATTCTACCTAAGGTCCCTGAATTGTAAGATTTTCTAGTCTCACTAGTGGTGACACAGACATGCCCAGCCTTGTGAGCCCCAGAAATTGTTTACTCTGCTCTTTTGGGATGGTCCTTTTCCAGGACTCAGATAATTTCTTCACATACATGCGTTCATCTGTAATCAGCTGAAGACTTCACAGGGACCTTCTGATGATTTCCAGAGCTCTCAGTCTGGCAAGTTCTCTCCTTTGTTGTACTCTGCCCTGTGGACTTTAGCTGCCTTGGCCTTGTGAACTCCCAGCTTTGCCTCATCAATTCAAGTAGTCTGCTAGGTTCAGGCAGATCTGAGATTTTAAAAGGTTAAAGATTCCTTAAAGTCCTTTAAAATGATCCACATCTTTCTTTCTTTGCTCAAAAGGTACAATAAAATGGAAGAAAGGAGGGAAAGATGGACAGAAGGAAGAAAGCAAGGAAGGAAGAGAAGAGGGAAAAAAGTTTGGAGGGAAGATGATATAGCAAAATATAATACGTTCTCTACATTCTCAGTGTTTTCTTTCTTGAACACACTGCTTCTACTTCAACCATTCCACCAAAATAACTCTGCCAAAGGTAAACTGAAGTGCCTCAATTCCCAAATGCATAGGATTTGTTTCAACCCTTAACTGACTGGATATTCTCCTATATTTATATTGCCTGTTCTTTGCAACTTACAGCACATTCTCCTGTTCACAGTTGTCTTCCCCTATCTGCACTCTGGTGTTTTATAGAATTCTTCCTTCAACCTTCTTCTCTATAATATGCTCGTCATAGTTGATCTCATTAACAGCCACAATCTTTACTGTGCTAATGGATTTTGTATCGAGATCCCTAGACAAAGCCTCACCTGTTCAGAGGTATATTGGTGAGTGTCTGTTTGATGTCACCCTTTGGACGTTCCACAGATTCCTCAACCTATGGATGTTCAAGGTTAAACTCACTTCACCTCCAGTGTTTACCAAATTCCTTGCATTCCAACATACTCAGATTCTTTTTCCTGGGCTCTTTTTTGTTCACATATCTCTACCTGGACCCTATACTCCATATCAGTGTACTCTGTTTAATTCTATCATAGCAGTGATCATAAAGGATTACTTTTTTTTTTGAAGAATAGTTGATTTACAATGTTGGGCCAATCTCTGCTGTACAGCAAAGTGACTCAGTTATACACATATAGACATTCTTTTTTCTATTCTTTTCCATTATGGTTTATCACAGGATTTTGAATATAGTATTTATCTGATTCTTGCTTGTAGGCTCTTAGCAACCAGGCAGCGATAGTTACGTCTTTTACTTCTGTATCAACAGTACAACACTGTCAGCCCATGCCTGGCCACATGGAGTGGTTTCTATAACAAACAACTGTTGAATGAATGGAGGGCAAACCATTAGAGTCACATGTAATAGCAGAAAGGACACTGCACAGAGACTGAACTATAGTACCTGCTCTCTCCTCACCTAACTTTTTACCTTGTGCAAGTTTAACCATCTTCGAGTATTTGTCTAATTTCTCTCCTTCAGTCAAGAATACAGCCCAAAGTTCTGTTTGATGATGCTACATAATTATGTGTGAAATAACTTTTACAAATACGAATGACTATTCAATATAACACATCATATACATAAAACAGACTTAGTGAATTTTATGCACATTGATCCAAATAGTTCCATTTTGAAAGGATTTTATTTCTCTCCCTATATATTAACTTCTTAAATTTACTAATGCAAGGACTCCTCCATGAAAGAGGGTAAATTATGATGAAATTTAATATTAATATATTTGAATATACTATGAGAATATTTTATGGGTTCCTTGGAACACCTATTAAATTCAATAAAAATGAGTGAACATAAAACCAAATGAACGTGAGCCTGTTCTTTTATGGCCCTTTAACCTGTGGACCCACCCCTGATCAATGAAGCTGGTATGACATAAAAATGGGCAGTCAGATTTCCCACATCGTCTGCTCAACCTCTCTTACACTTTACTTAAAAAAAAAAAAAGTAAACTTTAGTTCTTACACATCACTTGTCCAAACACCCCTGATATTTAGAGGAGTCCATGTATTGAAAGGGAAAAAATAATTCCAACTGTGTGTTCTCAGCCACTTGTCAGCCTGTCAAGGCATGTATTTATTTAATAGTGGTAGTGTTAATAGGAAAAACAATAAAATAAAACAGTAAAACTAGCCTGAAATTATCCTTAAACAAATTTGTGGAAATAAGAGAAAAGATTGCATAACTTAATGCTAAAAATTCTAAAATTTAGATAAGTTGTCCTTGAAAGAAGAAATTTTTTTATTGATGTCAATTTATTTTAACAACAAAATGAGCCATTGATTTTAAATTACATAGTTTGTTTTCGAGAATTTCTATCCAGAGTAGATTTTCCTCCCTAGTGATTGGAACAGAGCATTTGATACAATAGGTTATGAGTAGGAAACCTCAGCCAAATACCTTCAAACACCATCTCTCTATATCTGCACATACTAAACGTACTGGTGGATATGCCCACCTGAAACTATATGGCTCTATTCAGATATTCTTTTGCTGCCCAAAACATATAGCATAAACTCAAACTAATTTATCAGGTCTGATTTATTATGTGATTATAGTTGGGTTTTGACTTGTAAGATGAGAAAAATTTGTGAACAAAAAGTAGTAAGTGTTTTGAAGCTTTACTTTCTGTCTCTTCTCTTGAAAGATAATATACAGGAAAATACAGTAATTGCAGAAAACCCTGGTCCATATTTATTAATAATAGGTGCTATTACATACATTGAATACAAATAAATTTTATGGTAACAAATACATGAAGTATTTAACTATAATAAAATAGGATTTTAATAATTTTTTAATAAGTTGGGACCATTTTCTCTATGAAGGAGATGTGAGATTGTTTGACCTATTAATAGCTGATAATTACATAGAATATTTGTATATTTAAGAATACTCCCGTCATCACATATACACAATAAATATTCAAAACCTATTAGCTTCATCAAAATGGCTCATGATGGAGGATTCAAATTATAAAATAAAAAGTTTTAAACTCCTAGCCACATAGATATTGACTAGCAAAATCTCCAAAGTCAAGGGATATGTCTTTCAATGTTCACTGTACCTCGTTTGCTACTCACCTGATTTGCACTCGAAAAATTTGAGGGCCATGTCGGTACCCTCTTCATGTGTGTGAGAGCACTTCATATACATCCACTTAAAACAGAGCTCGGATATTGGGGTGCATGTATTCTTTCAAACCATGATTTCCTCCAGATATATATATGCCCAGGCATTAAAAAGAATGAAATAATACCATTTGCAGAAGCATGGATGGACATAGAGACTATCATACTAAGTGAAGTAAGTCAGACAGAGAAAGACAAATATCATATGATATCGCTTATCTGCAGAATCTTAAAAAAATGATACAAATTAACTTATTTACAAAACAGAAATAGGCTCACAGACTTAGAGAATGAACTTATGGTTACCGGGGGGAGTGTTGGGGAGGATAAATTGGGAGTTTGGGATTGACATGTACACATTGCTATATTTAAAATAGATAACAAACAAGGACCTATTGTATAGCACAGGGAACTCTGCTCAATATTCTATAATAACCTAAATGGGAAAAGAACTTGAAAAAGAATAGATACATGTATATGTATAACTGAATCATTTGCTGTACATCTGAAACTAACAACGTTAACCAACTCTACTCCAATATAAAATTTAAAATTTTTAAAAAGAGTTTTAAATCCCACAAACACAGACTTTTAACAAATAAAAGAAACCTCAGTTGAGTCCAAAACAAACAAACAAACAAAAAAAAACAGAGCTTAGAGGTAGGACTTCCAGAATGGTGGAGTGAAGGCCTTCAAAAAACTACACATCCATTTAAACAACAAAAACACTGGCAAAATTGTCAACATTAACTTTTTCAGAAACTCCCAAGTAATAGAAAAATGGTTCATCCTGTACAAAGGATCCTCAATATAAGGAAACACTGACTTCTCATCAGAAATCATGGAGAACAGAAAGCACTGGGACATTCAAAGTATTGAAAGGAAAGATTATTAATCAAGAATGCTACATTTGGCCAAGTTAAGTTATTCCCAGATAAAGAAAAAGGGAGAGAATTTCTTAATTTCTTGCTAGCAGACTTACAATAGAAGCTAAAGGAAATCATTTCAGCCAAAAAAATAAAATAAAATAAGAACATGCAAAATAATAGGCTACATCCAGAGGAAATAATAAAAGTACCAGTGAATGAAACTAGTTTGATAAATATAAGAGAGAATATAAATGTATTTTTTGGTCATATATTTTTCTCATATATAATTTGAAAGACAACTGCATAAAGCAATCATTATAACAATGTGTTATTCGTTAATAATGTAAAAGATTTAACTTATATGACAATTATAAACCAAGGAGGGGAGAATGATGCAATCTGGGAGCAAAATTTCTGTAAACTATTTCAATTAAGCTAGTATTAATCTAAGTTAGACTGTTTTGAGTTAAGATGTTAATTGTAATCCTCAAGACAATCATTTAGAAATAGAAAACAGAAAACCAGTAGAAAAGTTCAATAAAATTAACAGCTGGTCTTTTGAAAAGGTAGACAAAATTGATAAAATGTTAGCTAGACTGAGAAAAAAGGAGAGAAGAATCAAATAAAATCAGAAATGAGAGAGGAGACCTTACAACGGATACCACAGAAACACAAAAGATTATAAGAAACTATTAAAAACAATTATCACCTGATTACCAAATGGGCAAAGAACCTGAATAGACCTTTTTACAAACAAGACTTACAAACTGCCAACAGGTACCTGAAAAGGTGCTCAACTGCACTAATCATCAGGGAAATGCAAAGCAAAACTGCAATGAGACATCACCTCACACCTGGTAGGATTTTTTTAATGAAAAAGCCAACAGATAACCAGTGTTGATGAGGATGTAGAGAAAAGGGAAGGCTTTACTCTACATTGTTAGTGGGAAGGTGAACTGGTACAGTATGGTGGTTCCTCAAAAAATCAACAATAGAACTACCATATAATCTAGCAAACCACTTCTGGGTTATATATTGAATATCTGATGAAAATAAAATCAGTATCTGGAAGACATATCTGACTCCCATGTTCATTGCAGGAATATTCACAATAGCCAAGGTATGGAATCTAAGTGTCCATCAACATATATTTACAGACATTATATTTATACATTGTATATATATATAATTCATCTATGAGGAAAAAGGAAGGAAATCCTGACATCTACAGCAACATGGATGAACTCAGAGATCATTATACTAAGTGAAATTAGTCAGACAGAGAAAGACAAATACTGTACGATCTCACTTATATGTGGAATCTTTAAAAAAAAACACACACACACACACAAAGAAAGTCAAATTCATAAAAACAGAGAATAGGGGCTTCCCTGGTGGCGCAGTTAAGAATCTGCCTGTGAATGCAGGGGATGCAGGTTCAAGCCCTGGTCCGGGAAGATCCCACATGCCGTGGAATGGCTGGGCCCGTGAGCCATGGCCGCTGAGCCTGTGTGTCCAGAGCCTGTGCTCCGCAACGGGAGAGGCCACAACAGTGAGAGACCCGCGTAACGCAAAAAAAAAAAAAAAAAAAAAACCAGAGAATTGTTATTACCAGGGCCTGGGGCGGTGGGGTGAAGATGGCGAGATGCTGGTCAATTTGTATAAGCGTTCATTTATAACATAAGATGAACAAGCTTTGGGGATTTAATGTTCAGCATGGTGACTATAATTAATAACACTGAGTTATGTACTTGGAATTCATTGAAAGTAAACCTTTAGAATTCTCAATACACACTCGCAAAAAGGTAACTATGTGAGGTGAGATGAGAGATGTGTTAATTAATCTGATTGTGGTAATCATTTCACAAAATATATTTATATATGTCAAATCATCACATCGTATACTTAAACATGTACAATTTTATTTGTCAGGTATACCTCAATAAAGCTGATTTGAGGAAAAAATTGTAGTCAAAAAGTGGCAATAATCCAAATATCTACCAACTGATGAGAGGATAACAAAGTGTGATGTATCCACTCAATAGAAAGCTATTCTACAATAAAAAGGAATGAAATCCTGATACATGTTACAACATGGATGAACCTTCACAACATTTGCTAAGTGAAAGAAGGTAGTCTCAAAAGATCATGTGTTGTATGATTCCATTTATATGAAAAGTTCAGAGTAGTCAAATCTATGAAGAGTATGTTAGTGATTTTCCTAGAAGAGGTAGTGGTGGGCAGATGGGGTGTGACTGTTAGTAGGTGCAATGTTTCTTCATAAGGTGATGAAAATGTCCTAAAATTATTAAAGCTTGGTGATGGTTGCACCTGTGAATATACTAAAAAGTTAAGTTGTACACCTTAAAAGGATGAATTTTATGGAACATAAATTTGATCTCAATAAAGCTGTTTTTAAAAACCCAGAAGAGTCCAAGTTGTATTATATTTATCTCTTTGAATTTCCAACTTATCCATAAGACTATGTCTTTCCCAGGGATGTGGGTGGACTGGTCTTATTATTAGTTGAATCCCCAGCTAACACTCAGTTTCTGGTTTGTTGCTACCGCTATTTATCGAGGAATACATAGACTCAATACATAAACATAAATATATTTCCAAATCATAAAGTCAAATTAGGGCAAAAAATTGCCTGACTTTTTAACTTTTGTAGAATCATCACCTGGAATTGTCCTGTTTTATCATAAGCACTTAATACATACTTATTGGATAAGACAAAATTATCTTAGTCACCATTTTGAGGGTGCATTAGGCTATGATGATAATGTTAAAGACAATGTAATAGAACCAAACTTTTTTTTTAACCTCTGAAACTATCTGACCCTGGAACACATGGACAGTCCTTTCATTACCTGGGTGAGCTCTCTGCTTTAGTAATTTGCATTTTTAAATTAATATATGACATACAGCTTCACTTCTTGTTTTAAATTTCTGTTTATTTGTCAAAGGATGATCTAATAAATCTAATACTTTCATACAGAATTCTTTTCTGTAGAGTTCAGAGTATAAATTACACATAGATGATAAGATCCTTGAAGGAAGGGTCTTATCCAAATGTAACATCTTCGTCTACTACAATGTCATCTCAAAATATATTTATCGAGATAATCAATATTTGGTATGCTTATCAAATTCCTTCCCTAAAATAAAATTCTGCTGTTTCCTATCCAATATAAAGTCTTATTTCTGTAAAAGACAACACAGAGATATATCCCCCAGGTATTTTAGGAATCTTAGAATGGACATTCTCCTTCTGCCTTTATACATTTTTTTTGTTTGCATTCCTGAATAATATATGCTTATTGCTTATCACAATCAACTTATTGGCATATTTTCTTAATCTTTCATAAGGCATAGTTATTTTCCAGAAGGAGACCTTTCTCAAATGGGTTCTGGTGGTGTTTGTAGACTCTTCTGATTCCTGGCATGGCTATTGAGCCGTTCTTAAGGAAATCTGTAACCACCACAAAAAAGGATAACCTTTAAGTATATGCACATTAAGGTAACTACTAACTAATGGAACCACTAGTGGAATCTATGCTCAAAAGGGGGTGTATCCTATTGCAGTGTTAGGAGGTCTTCAACATATACAGATTCCCACGACCAAACTTAGGTTTCACTTTCTCTGAAAACATCTTAAGGTGCTTAGGCGTGCACATCACAGGGCTTCCTGCTGCTATCACTGGGTACCCTCAGTTTCCCAGCTGCTCTTTTAATTCCCTGCCATTCCTGGGGATTTCCTGTGATTTCCAGGACTAGAAATGAACCCCAGAGGGCTGGTGTGTAAACAGCTCCTATGAGTGTAAATAAGCAAAAACCTAAATGAGAATGAACAGACAGTGCCTGATCCCCCAGATTTATCTGCTGCGTTAAAAGTCTCCTAATAAGGAATCCAGTTAGATTGATGGAGATTTTCAGAGTTCCCAAAGAAAATTGGTTCAAAGTTTCAGAGAGCAGGCTTCTCCTTGCTGCAGAAGACACCAAAACGGACTGACCTCCAGGAAACAACAGCAATCATAATAAAAAACCAAATAGAAACAGTTTTTGTTTTATTAGACAGATCATCAAATGTGAAACAGAGAAATCGGGGGATCACCTGTGACCTTTAGGTGGAAGAAAATTAGCATATTCCCTCAAAATATGTTTTTAGCTCCATATTTTGTCTGGACTGGCTGAGAATGTGTCTGCCCCAGCACTTTCTGAGTGCAGGTAACGACTCTATCATGACTCTGCCTTTCATATACCTAGAATAAAAAGAATGTATTCTGATTCAAGCACTGTAATACAAATGTTCTAATTTAATGCGTGAGTGACTTGGATTCCAGCCAATTATTATTCATATTGTTGGTTATGGCTATTGCCTCAATGAGTCTTTTGAATCAAGTGTGTTAGTTCTAATGTCCCAGGTTTTGGTTTCAGTGTGTAGAGATATTCTTTTCACCAGATTCCAATAAATATATCTTAACCTTAATATTTCTTAATTCTGAATGATCCCTATTTTGTCGTTCAAGTTCGTCTTTGAAACAATGATGCACCCACCTGATTTTCCAACGTTTAGTGTTGATATTTCTCCTGCCAAGCCAAACCTCCCCTGGTTCCTCACTGAAGTCAAAGACTGGTGGTGGTCTTTGATTTGCCCATTGACTTGAGGGATCTCATCCTCCAAACCACATGCATCTGATATGTGGTTGCATCTGTCTTTTCAGACCCACCTCTAAATTTAACTTTGCCATGAAACCTTTCCTTCTTTATCCCATCAATTGCAAGCAACCTCTCATTTCCCAGTCTGCATCCTTGGCAATGTGACTCTCTCACACAGTGCATACCATGTTTCTTCTTATAATACAGTGTGATTTTGTGTGCTTGGTTGACACCTGCCTTAAAGGTAGGATTCTCATCATCTTTTTTACCTGTCAGGTTGCAAGGGAGATCCTTTGAAGATAATAGGTACTTAACAAATACGTGGTTTTGAATAAAGACTTGAAAGAACTGGTATAAATAAATGTGATACAGTGGCAAGAAACATATGAGTAGTTCTCTACGGGGTGACCTGGGAAATACTGTGTCATATTTCTGTTAAACAGGATCCCCCCTTTTATGAAATGAGGGTAATTGATAGTGTCATGACTTCACTCCACTTCCAACATTGTGTCATGTGCCCCAGTGGGATGTGGAGGAGAAGCAGAAGCAGGAGAAATTAGCCTTGTTTGTCTCATGCTTTGCCCTTCTAAAGTATTGGTCCTTGAGAATATCATTCTAATAGAGTGATCCAAGAGCAGTATCCTTTCTATCAAACTGTAGGAAATAATACAAAGTGTATCTAGTCTTCTCCCAGTATGGTGTAGTATAAAGTATGAGAACATCAATCCAGAAAATGTAGCTGTTTTATTTTTCCTATGCTTCATGCAACCTGTGTTTTCATGGAAAAAATTATTTACTCTCTCTGTGACTCTTTGGTAAATTTGTAAGATGAGGCTAATAATACCAACCACCCAGATTTCATAAAGTACTTACTTAAATTAGCAAGCGCAAGGCTGTACAGAGTACATTAACAGCAAGGCCACTGGAGTCAGACTCTGTAGGTGAGGATAAAAGACTTGCAAATTCCTGTGTGATCTTTGAAAAATCACACCTCTCTGTATTCTAGTTTTCTCCTGTGTCCAATGGGGATCATCACTTCTGTCTGATAAAATGTTTCCAAGGGTTAAAAGACTTAATACTCAATTAAAGAGTTTGGAACCTGTTATAAACCTCAGTAAGCGTTAGATCTGTTCATTAAGTGGTCAATAATTAGTTCATGTCACTCAACAATGCACGATGGCTGATGGAAGTGACAGACTCTCCCCTCCATTCATTCAAGGACTATGGGAGAGGATGAAGTGAGAAGACAAAATCCTCTTATCTTGTACCTCTATCCTTCACAGTGTCTCTGCTCTCCCTTCTGCTAGATCACTGTGATGGAAAATTGACTCCCTTCTTCATTTTGTGGCTGGTGGTTATGACTCAAATACCCCTTCCCTACTTCTTTAAGCCCGGGTTATTCATTCATTATGGAGCATTGCTGAATACTAATCATGACTTCTATAATTGTCTATTGTGCATTAAAAATTACCTTCCCTGTCCCTGGTCACTACTTTCTACCTTTCCCCTGACCACCTACACTCCTATGACATTCTTTGATCCATCTGAGTGGATTGGGCTTCACACTATCTATCTGAGATACTTGTATTAGCTTTTCCTGCTGTACACTAATGTCCCTCCCTTGACCTTCAAATTTTTCTTGGAGCCCACTGTAAATTCTAATTCATGATCCAAATCCTATCTGGCTAGCCATGTCTTACTTGCCTATATTGTCTTTGTTGAATTATAGACCTGGAGACCAAGATTCGGGGTCTTTCAATTGGCAAAACACAAATGGCAGGGGGAAAAACTATAGAATTTATATTTGAGAAATATTTAAGTATTGAAGGCGACACAAATGCTGTTGTCTTTAATCTAACCTCGCTTAACACATTTTCTAATCCCTAGTGCTAAACAAACAGGAAATGGTCCAATGTTAAAACAAAGGCAGAATTACCTCAACTTTTCTACTGTGGACAAGAGAATCAAATAGAAATAAAAGAATTTGACTAATACTACTATCTTTAGCACCAAATTTGTTTTTGGAGAGATGGAAATCATATTTGAACCCAAACTTTGAGGTGAATATCAAGTATAATGGGGGACCACACACTTCAGAATATTTTACAGTTAGAACTGCTACTGTTTATTGAGTTCCCTACACTCTACTTGGTGCCTTACATGAACTGTCTTATTTTTCACCAACATAGCTACTATTATTTCCATTATAGTGAGTAATTAAAACGAAATGAGGAACCCTCAATGCATTCACTGAGATCCCATTAGTTAAGATGTTGACATCATGATCTTTTACACCTACTTTTTCCAACAGCACCTTCCATTGCTGTCTCCATGTCACCCATATTATTTTTCTTCATTCCACTTGTTACCACTTAGAATGAAAATATTATGCATTTGTTTGTTTACTGCTGAATTTTCCCTCTACTACTTAAGCTCCATGAGGCAGACACCTCCTCTGCTTGGGTTACATGAAATGTCAGACCACAGAATGGTACCTGTCAAGGAGCAGAAGTTTCTAAATATTTGTGTAATGAAAACATAAAGAATCTGAGTCACAGAAGGATCAAATACTTACCTCCCCAAGGGTGCCCAATTAATAGGAAGAAAAAGCAGGATTTGGACGAAGGTTAGCATTACAGTAAAGCGCAGTTCCCTCCACTATGCCATGCTGCTGCTCGTATCTCCAAATTACTGTTTCCTGTCACTAACATTGACAGGGGGGAATCTTACTTTCTTGCATCCATCCCTGGGTCATGACCAACTCAACAGCAAAGATAAATGGAAAGTCTAATCCATCCCTATGACCAAAAATGCTGTCTAAGATGCTGCAGAAAAGGAACTTTTTAACAGATGTGATTGATTTATCACTAATTTACTAATTGCATTTTATGGAGAGAGTTTACACACACCACTGTTCATGAAGCTCTGAGGAAAAATAGAAGAGAAGGAAAGAACATTAAGAAGAAGAGTGTGTCATTCATGTGGACTAATGAAGGCATCTCTATCTTGTGTGACCACCTTTTCATGTGTTTCTTTTTAAACTGCAGTCAATGAAAACGACAGACATTCTCACTATTAATGGACATTTGATTAGGCAGAAGTATGCTTTCCTCATGCTAATGATTAGTAATGTTCCTCTGTACGTGAATTTTATTGCCTTGAGAAAAATACCTCTTTCATTTGCATGATTTAAAAATCCCTCTCAATCATCTAACATTAATTAAGTTAATATTTTTAACTCAAAATGTAGCTCAATATCATGGTGCATGCCTTTTCTCAAAATTGCTTTAAATTTCCAAGTGTGATACCTTGAAAATTGTGATCTGTGTAGACTTTGATGGTGACTTTAATGGCCAAAGTATTTCTACCCTTACCTCATTGCTTTCTGTTCTGATCCTATTCTCAAAATTGCTCACACCTAAGCCCAGTTGGATCCCAGGTACCATTTCTGTTACTTAACCAGCAGTTGTGTCTTTTAAATTGTCGCCCGGCCATTGAAGAGCAGACATTTAAAATACATCTTTCAATAAAGAGGGTATCTCTAGCAGCTGTATAGGAGCTGATCTCATCCTTTTTCTTTTATCTCCTATAACACTCACCACAGACTAACATAATGATCCTCATCCTTGAAAATTTGTAATTCATGCTAGCCAAAGAATGGGAAAATTCAATGAAAGAAATGATCTTTTAAAATGTTATTTCTTTTCCTTCATTCATATATGAAACACTGAAACTTCATGGCTAGTCATTATAAAAGAAGATGTAGGAAATGAAGCAAAAACAATTCTTAAAATTGAAAAGAGGAAATTGGCATACACAACAAAATAGGTAAGCATATAAATGAATGACACCTTCAATTTTTCCTCCATGGTGAACTTTTAGAGAAAAACAGAATTTTGCACATATTGCAGATTGGTGCTCATTTTTTTCCCAAATAGGCTTCAAATATTTTAATATGATTTGGTCCAAGCTTAGAGATGGTAACATAGTCCTTCTGGTAGGAACTGATTTCATGTTTTCAGAAAGTCATAAATTCTTGCTTCTTTAATAATAGTTCTTTAGAAAGCTAAGATCAGGAAAAGTAAATATTATCTATGTTTTTATGTTTATTACATGAGATTAAGATTTTCTTTTTAAAGTTTGTTTCTTGTTCTTTGAATTTGCTGTATCCATGAGTTTATGGTAAGAAGCAAGTCTGTAACGTTGTACATTGACGAATTCATTCAATATGTTCTTTTGCTCTGTGCCAGATCATGTTGAGCACACAAAGGTGAGTAGCTCATGAAAGTATGGGGAGTGATTAGATAAATAATACAAATAACACCAGGCATGATGTTACTGCAGTCAAGTACTGGTCCTGATTAAGTGCTACAAAATTTCAGGTACAGACTGATCACACGCTCCTGAAGAAACTGAACAGATTTCCTGAAGGGAAGTCGTGCTGGCTGGGTTTTTCTGTTCAAGACTGAGGCAAACACTGAAGAGGGGATTGGGCTTTAGAAACGATGGCTGTGCTAAGAACCAGGCTCTGAGTTGGCAAAGCATGGACAGCATTCAGAGAGAAGCAAACACTGGTGGTCCTAGCTGTGCAATGGGATGATCGCCAGGGGTTAGTGGTAGAGAGGCTATGAAGAGGAATTTGGGGTTGGGTCGGGGAAAACTCTCGAACTTAGGACAGACTGTAGAAACTCTAAATGTGTGGAGAACTTAAATTGCATGCAAGCAAAGATTCTTTTGAGATGAAATGACAATACGGTTATTTTATTTCCATTTAAACCCCATGTATTTGGAACCATCTAACACTGAGCACTTACAATGCACAAAGAATTACACATAAATTACTGTATTTACTTCTTATACTAGCACTATGAGCTAGCTGTTATCATTGCCATTGTAAAAGAGGAGAAACTAGGACCTGGTGATGAAAAGATCTTATAAGATCACAGGTCTCAAAACAGTCAAAGCCAACATCTGGTCCAGGGGGCGGAACACTAATGCTCACCTCAAGGTGCTCTGGCACAGGTAAGTGGTAAACATGGTTCAGAGCAATTTCAGTGAAAGGAACTGTATCTTTATAAATAGTTCATTTAAATGAAATAAACAAGGAAGACAGAAAACAATAAACAGAAAATTTTATATTACTAAATGTGTCTTCCATCTTAGATACTTTTTTCCTCAAGATTTTTTTAAATTAGAGGGATATCATTGTCTTTCCAGAAACATGGAAAGTATAAAATAAACAGACCAGGATGAATGGGAATATTACACAGACACCACTTTATGATTTATCTAAGTGATACTTACACAGAGGAAAAAATCTTTGCATTAGAAGAATCATTTTTTTCACTTCTAAAATTATTTTCAGACATAGCAGCTACCAACTGTGTATCAGGCAAATAGAGGATAAAATCCTTCTGTTGGTCTAAAAAGCATGAAATGCTTTGCTTAAAACTCATTGGTAAATAATCTTCTGGGAATGATTTTGGGGAGAAAGCTGCAATCCATGGAGGCTGCAATTATGAGTTCAGTAAGATTACGTGAGGGTAGAGGTGGGAAATGCAGCCTCCTGTATTCAAGGTTGCTCTTTACCTGCTCTGGTGCTAATGCTTCCCCTGGCTCTGCTCTGGTTTCTTTTTTGTTTTGTGCGTGTGTGTGTGTGTGTGTGTGTGTGTGTGCGTGTGTGTGTGTTTCTTACTTTTTAAAAAAATTTTTTACTTTGTAAGCATTACATCTTTTAAAATGCTAGGAACCCAAAAACTAACACAGTGATCAAAATGAAATTAAATCAGTGGTTTACATAGCATAATGTCATAATATTTTCCATACTATTTTCCCTTGCCTTATTAATATAACCATCAGTCTATTAGCTTTAACTGCTGCTGAAGAATGAGCAGATGTCTTCAATGAATACTTCCATCCATAATTACCCCTTCTTTTCTTCCTGAGAAGTTCAGCTAATTCAGATCCTACCAATGTATATGAAAAGTTTAAATGATTTATCCCCAAATGCATTACCTTTTTCTTATCTACATTAAATTCCATCTGTCATTATGTTGCACAGTCTCACACTTTGATTAGATCCTTCTGGAGTGGTTAACAATCCTTGCTAGTTTGTTTTTCTTTTCTTTTCTTTTTTTTTTACTAACCTAAATAATCTCATGGCATTTTACAGAAGAACTTTTTTAGCAGTTATGACTTTTTGCCAGCCTTGCCTTTCTATGGATTTGCTATTAGTATTGCGTATGCATAGAAATGTGTTAAGTGTGATGCTTCAGCAATGAAAAAGCATACTCACTTAAGAAAAAACAATCCAAAAAAAAAGGGAATAAAATCAAGTCTGGAAACCTTTTACTGCCTTTTTGTGCAGTGTTCACATATCTGTGTTTCTGAAATAATGTTGATTAATTGCCACTAATGGAATTAGGAGAACTCACTGGCAATTGTGTCTTCTACCCAAAATTGTGAGTATCTGAGAAGCCTATCATCTATGTTTTCCAAATCAATAGAAATCATTTTAATTGGAAATAAAAAATAAAATAGAAATCATTTTAATTGGAAAAAAAATCTGCTCTTGACTCTTATTCTTCAAAGACATTTTAAGTAAAGATATTTGTCATTATGTTATTTCCCACTAAGAGGAATCTAAATCTAGGAATTGGATTTCTAAAGCACAGATTGGTTACCTGGCTCTTAAGAACTCCTTAAGTAGGCGTTTCAAGGAAGAGGAGTCATTGTTTTCTTGCAGTTTGTTTTAAACAAAGGTAGAGATGGGAGTTTACCTAGTTGCTTTAGTTCCAACATTTAGGATTGTTTTTCTACTTCCCAGTCAGGTTCACCAAATCTTGAAGTTGTAAGGGACTCTAGTCACTCATCTTAAACTCCAACTCAATGGAGCCATCTCTTCTATTTGTTCATTTATCATTTATCTCGATTCATTTAATTGAGAAATAGTAAGTGAATCCCAACTCTCTCTTGGGGCTGGGAATACTATTGTGAACAAAAAAGACATGGTCCCTGCCCTTCTGAAGCATCCTTGATTTAGCGACCACATCACTGGGCTGGAGTCCTTCCAGTCGTAGGAAATAGTTAAATACAATTCCTTAATTAATTTATTTATTCAGGCATTATGCTAAGCGATTTGCCTGTACTACCTAATTTAATATTTCTTAATATTCTATATAGATACTTATTCCCATTTTAAGGATAAAGAGATTAAAGTTTAGAAAGATTAATGTCATGCTCAATGCATACAACCAGCCAATGAATGAACTGGAACTGGATTCCAGTTATATCCAAATTCCAAACCCCTTGCTAAGTGGTCCATTCCCTGGGGGTAATGATATTTGCTAAGAATTCCACTTTATGTTGATCTCCAGTCACATTCTTGGAAGATTTGATCCATTGATCATGGTTCTGCTATGTGAAATTACAAAAACTCATTTCTGTTTCATATAGAAACCCCTTACATCATTGAAGACAGGTTTCAAGTTCATCCTATTTTTTTCCGCAACAAACATAATTTCCCCACAGGCTAGTAGCTGCAGATTTCTTAGAATTGTGACCAATTTTCTCTGGATTTACACTTTTCTTCAGTTTCCTTCTTGAAATGTGTCACCATGTACTAGACACGTATAGTGCCTGGCAACTTATTATCTCATTTGATGCCCACAAAAACCATTCAATTATATATTATTCTCACTTTCACTGAAGAAACCATATCTTGGTGCAATGAAGACAATTAAGTCAGGATACCCAAAATGTAAGAGGCATAAAAGGATGGCAAACCAATTCTTCTGGAGTCCACCAGACCAATTGTAAAAATAATTATTTCTCTATAAAAGGACAATAAACATTTGCTTATTGATAGAATATTTGAACATCAAACAACATTAAACTTATTTTCGATAAAGATGAACATTTATGTTCTTTGGAAACATACAACTAACTCACCTGCAGTTTTGTTTATAACTAGGTATTCCCTTCCTTGTTTGAAAATGATGCCCTAGTTGCCTAACTTCTCACGCCCAAAGGAATACAAGAAAACTGTTTTCACAGAAAACCAAGATCAACTCCAAGCTTGGTATGTCTTCAGGAGCAAATACAGTTATTCCGTGGGGAGAGAGGAATAGGGGGAGATACAAAGAATACCGCCTTGAGACCAAATAAAAAGAGCGAGAAGCTAACGACAAAGACATCCTTAGGTCTGCGAGATTGACGCAGGGAAAAGACGGAGGCAGTGTTCCTAGGGAACGCGCCCTACGACAGCCGCCCCTGTGTGCCTACGTGTGGGAGTGTGTGTGTGTGTGCTCATTCAACAAAATTTCAGTGCCTTTTGTGAATCGCCAGGCACTGCTCTGTGCTCTGGTAAAGAATACAAGCAGCATATAAGGTCTTCTGCTTTTAAAGAATTCACATCTTTATTCACATACACAATTTATGCATAACTCACTGCTCACACGTATCCATTCATAATATATATTCATTGACTACGTATATTCATGCATATATACATTATGTAGATTGGGATCAGATTCTTTCGGGCACGTTCTTTTTTCTCATGTTCTGAGAAGTGGCTCTATCGATCGCACAGCCGCTGACACCTCCAGAAAACCAAGCATAACAACAACCACGATATGCCACATCCCCAAATGCTTCAAGTCACATATACACCCTTGGAAGGGGTTGGTGCAAGAGTGTTTTTATATGAACTGGTTTTTCAGGCTCTTCTCACAATAGGCCCTTCAGACCAGCACATTATTTTGATTGAGATTCCTGCTGTTATTTTAATGTGCTGTTCATTATCACCATTAAGAAATCACATAGAGGTTTATGTAGACCAAACAATTAAATAGAGACTTTTCCTCAAGGCCAGGATTAGGGTCTATCCAAACCAGGTTTCAAGTGACAGATAAGGGAAGTGCCCTGAGGAATGAGATCCTCTTTGCATCTGGACTCCTTTCATAGCTCAGATAACGAGGTGGAGAATGAACTTTAAGTGTTGGCATGACCAGCCATGACCCTTCTCAAGATCAGAAAAGGAGGTCTACATCTAACAAGACAGTTGTAATCAACTGATGCACATGGCTTCTGTGTATTTTAATAAAAATAGTTATCTAGACTTAAAATGAATAGAAAGGCAAAAGTGCATTGTAATTGATAAAATTAAAAAGCAGTTGGTTACCTAATGGTCTGTTCACTTTTGTTTCCCTACAGTGCTAGCTTTTCTGCAAGGTTTTCTTTAATATTCCTGGTATTTGCGTGTTTACAAACCCCAGTGGGGTCAATCATTTTTCTTGCACATTTCTCCTTGGTCGACTTTCATTTTTATCAAAACTGAGTCGCAGATCTGTTACCAAAAAAAAAAAAAACCAAAAACCAATCCCTTCTATATTTACCTAAGATGAGTATAACAGAGTCCCCAAAGTGCCTTTCAAGACATGCTTGAAGGAGCCTCTGCTTCAACCACTGCGCCTGTTGCAGGATGCAGCAGAACTTGTTTACAATACCTTCCTATAACCAACTCATAACATTTTAATTTAATGGGATTTGTAACTCATGTTTCAATTAAAAGTAAAATTATTATGTTTCTCAGTCTGCGTGATTTTTTTGATAGAGTAGTACATTTATATGGTAATTTTCCAAAGATCAACTTTATTTATCGGCAAGAAGCTATTTCAAGATTGTTGTATATTTGCTTCTGAAATGTTATCACATCTAATTGCCTGATCTTATTTGGGTTGCAATCATAGTCATTAATTAGTAGGAAGGTGAGGGACAGCATCATATCTAACTATCTGTTATGGCTGCTTTAATGAGGAAAATACCTGCCATCATTTTAAAGGCATTCTGTATACTTCACAAATACAGCTTGCTGTAGCATTCTCATTTAGACTGTGAACATCAAAGGAAATTGATGTCAGGTGTGAACAGAAGCTGTTGAATATATCTGCCTAGGAAACTGAGTGGTGTGTCTGGGTAGGAGAGATGAAGGGCAGCTTATAACATTAACAAAACTACAGGTAATTAGTGTAAGCTTTCAATGGTTGGTATGTCTGAGGAATTAAAAACATGTTATTTGTATTTGTGTCCTAGAAAACTACAAAAGTTTAAGATATTTCTATTCTTTTCATTTTCTACTTCTATAGGAAGGTGCAAAATAAACAAAATTGAATAATGAACATCTATAGACAGAGACCACCCTTTAGAACCAAAAGAGAAGTATGTTTATAATTGTAATCAAAATAGCAACTTATGAGTTTCGGGTATGTCTTTGCTTCCTGCTATCTTATTAAATTCAAAGAAGCAAATTTATAAAAAAAGGTTGATTAATTAATGAAATGAAAGGCTTTGATAACAATTTTTTCGAGAGCAAAATAGGTACCCTAAATTTGCAATGTTTTTGAATGGATTTTTTAAAAGTAAGCTTAGATGTGGTGTGTGTGTGCAGGCAATGTGAGAAAATAATATTTATATTCCATAAAAGGTGCATAATACATTATATCAAAAATAAGCTTCCTTAAGCAATGCCAAACCACACATGTACATGGTAGGGTCAGGGAGGAAGTTTTCCTCTTCCCTTCTAGGTTCTTCTGATTGGTCTAAGAATTAAAACTGACATGAGATAGATTAACAGGAGAAAATCAAACAAAAGTTTAATAACATGTATACATGGGAGAGACCCAGAAAAACTGAGTAGCTCACCAAAATGGCTAAAACCCTAACCTTCAATACCATCTTCAGCTAAAGACAAAAGAGGCTGTTGAGGGGAGTGGTTTGGGACTTCAAAGGGGAGGAAAGCATTTCACTTCAAGACGGAAAAGCAAATGTTTGTAAACGAATGTTTGCGGGACCAGGCAGAGATAACAGGACACAGATAATGTGAACTCTGATCTGTAGGTCCAGCCGAAGGATTTCCTCCACCAACCTAGCCCATATTCTTTGCAGATATCTCTGGGGGTAGCTCTTTTCCAGGAAGAGGCCCTCTAACTAAATATTTTTTAGGCAGTTAGGGGGAAAGTCAAAGTTTCTTCCTGAGTCTTTTGGGCCATGATTGTTTTCAGATGGAAATAGTCCTCATGCCAAAGAGACATTTGGGGATGGAAAATTTTGCTTCCCTACAGTAGACTGTTGCAGCATCTAAGGGCTGTTGCAGCTTAAGGCACTTTCTACCGTCTTGGGTGAAATTATCATTCCTGGATTGACCATTGGAAGCAATGTAACTGATAATAGCACACTGCTTTCCTTTCCTTTGAAAGGGTAGATTTCAGTTCCTAATCCATCTCTTTAATGTTCTGAAATTTCTTATCCTTCACCTTTTTACAGCAAGAACTTGCGAGGTATGCAGTGCTCTCTAGAAATAGGTTCCCAAGAAAAGGATGCCCCTCTGTGCTTGGTACTGCAGGTTTTCTGTTTTGAATAAAAGATTTTAGTCATCATGATTATGACACATGGGATTACTCTTTTCTTACTTAAAAAAATGTTTTATTGATGTATAGTTGATTTACAATGTTGTGTTAGTTTCAGGTGTACAGCAAAGTGATATAGATATATATAGAGATATATATATCTATATATATAATTTTTCAGATTCCTTTCCCTTATAGGTCATTACAAAATATTGAGTATACTTCCAGGATTACTCTTTATTTACACATACCAGTCACTTATTTGTAGATTTGGATGATTAGATCCAATTTTCTCCATTAACTATTGGTTGCAATCAGAAGAGCTTTTGTCTCTGTAGGACAAGATCAATGGAACTGACATACCTCTGGCGTACTTAAAATTGTTGCTACTCCATGTACTAAACCCTTTAATTCTTGCCTACAGGATTATAGTTTATCTGTTCCACTATCCCTTTGTGTAATAACATTTTTAGTGTCCAGTTTCCTAATATTTTTATATTTTCTAATTGTGTCAAGTAAGTCTCAAAATCTTATATGCCTCTAAGTAGTCTAAATCTATACTGTCCAATATGGTAGCCTCTAGACACAGGTAGTTACTTAAATTTTAACTTATTAAAATTAAATTTAATTAAAAATTAGTTTCTCAGTTACATGAGCCACATTTCAAGTGCCCTACAGTCATATATTTTATAGAATATTTCTATCATCACAAGAAGTTCTTTGGACAGTCTTGGTGTAGATGATACAAACCTATATCATCTGTTAAGACAACCATTTTAATCATGGCTTCAAAAGTTTCCCATCTAAGGCAGGAAAAATTTTCTAAGGCACAAAACCAGCAAATGTCAGTGATTCAGTCCAGTTACCTACCTAATATTCTGGAGATTTGAAATATAACACTTTGGGATAACTAATCATAATTTCTTTTCCTTTTCTTAGTTAAGATCTTTCATATTTACTTTTATCCAAGCTGAAGTAAAAATTAAATAGAGGTGTACATTTTGAGTTAGTAAAAATTTTACACATGGTCTGGACTGCATTGACTTTAGGAAAACACCAAATTCCCTAATGTATATTTGATTCTGTTGGCCTGAGTTACTTAGGCACTCTGACATCAGTCTTCTTGGTTTCCAATCCTAGAATTACCTCTTCCTAGCTAGGTGTGCAACTCAGAGGAGTCATTTAACGCCTTTATCCTAGTTTCTTCATTTGTAATGTGGACATAATAATATACTTACCTCTTAGAGTTGTTGTGAGGGTTAAATTAGTTAATACATATAAAGCACTTTAGGGAAATGGCTATAATCAGTATCATATTTATGCATTTCCATAATAAATATCATAGTTTTATATTTTCATTACGATTTTTATTGAATGGTTGGATAATCTGCTTAATTATTTTGCCACACCATATTAGAAACAAATATTAACTAAAGGCTGGAAGTTAACTTATGATATTGCTCCTGGAACAATGGACTTGTAAGTGCCGGCCTTCATGTACCCATCCACAGCTCGGTGTACCTGCAGCTATGACACACTTTCAATGCAACATTTCAATGGCAAGAGGAGGCCAGATGCACAGTGGTTATGTGCCACAAAGTCAGGCAAACCTGGGTTTAAATCCAGGTTCTGTCGTTTAATGGCTCTTTATTATTGAATAAAATACTTACTTTCTATAAGCCTCAGATACTTTTTCTATTAAGAAGACCAAATTAATGCTAAGGGATTAATGTAATGGATTACTATTGGGAGGACTCAAAATGTGCTTAGCACAATTCCTGGGACACTGTACTCATTCCATTTGCTATAATTATTATGTTATTGATCTCAAATCACACTATAAGCCTGGAAGCTGCAGGTTGGAGACGTTATAGCAGTTCATTGATTCATTTAACACATATTTCTTCATGTCCCAGGTTGCAATGCTCCAATTCAAGAAGGAACTAGTCAAGGTGTGGAAGATACAACAGGGAACAAGAATGCCAAGGATTCTTCTCTTAGATCTTATTTTCTAATGGGCAGGTGGGGGAATAGATTTTGAAAAATCAGATAATTGTAGTTGCTATGCAGAAAGTTTAAGTAAAATAATATGATAGAGGTGTCCAAGAATCTACTTTAAATCGCCCTCTCTGAGGAAGTGACACTAAAATTAAAATCTGAATAATAGAAAGGCTATACAAAGTAACTTTTATTCCCATAGTCATGGGTTTATTAAATTTATTAAGTAGAGCTTCCATTCAATAATTCCATTCTGTTCAGGTATAGCTAGGAGTTGGAGAAATACAACTTTGGCTGTTACTTGAAATGGAAGCTCACTCGAGTAAA
This sequence comes from Leucopleurus acutus, assembly GCF_964270905.1. Taxonomy (NCBI): domain Eukaryota; kingdom Metazoa; phylum Chordata; class Mammalia; order Artiodactyla; family Delphinidae; genus Leucopleurus; species Leucopleurus acutus. Next base: position 23,356,822 of record NC_139154.1, read on the forward strand.
TTTTCCTGAACCAACACAGTAATCTTTATTGTAAATTTCTATTCCAGAAACTGCATGAAGGACAACTTTGAGCATGAAAAAAATAAGCACTCTAAACTCCCTGGACCTTTACTCTTTTGTAAGACCCCATTAACAAACCATATTCTCTCCCCACCATTCATGTAGAATGGCCATCACTAGAGACACAGAGAAACTCCAAATTGCCAAGTCCCATAGGTATTTTTTTCCTCTCCTAATCCTATGAGGTACTATCTCTGCATTTTGCACTGTCGATCGCTCCTTGCTTCGAGTTCTCTACCATCTTGATTTCGGTCACACCTTATGCTGTTTGTTTTCCAATTCCTCTTTTTGTCTCTTCCTGCTCCTGAGTTATCTCCTTAACTTTGATGGTTCCAATTACTATCTGTAGGTTAACAACTCCCAAAGCTACAGTCCCAGCTCCAAACACTTCCCTGAGTTTCAGGATCATGTCCAATAGCGTAGTGCACGTTTCCACCTGGATATTGCACGAGAACATCAGCTTCTCACCAAGCTGACCTCCTCTCCCCCTCCGGCTCCCAAACTCACTCACCTCCCATGGTCGCCCTCACAGGGGATGGCAGGGTCATGACCCTAGCCTCCCAGGTTGGAAATGTGGCCTCATTTTACAGATTGTCCCTTTTTCTAGTATCGTAGGTGCAATTTGAACCAACTCTCAAAATTAAGTCTTCTTAGTGAGCAATAGCGTTTATAAACAGTATTTAAATGTTATAGATATTTTTCCCCTACAGGAAGAATCTGAAAAAGATTGGTTATCTATATCTGTGTAACTGATTCACTTTGCTGTGCACCTGAAACTGACACAACATTGTAAATCAACTATACTCCATATGTATATGAAACTATATGAACATTAAAATAAAACAGCACAAAATTAAATTAAATTAAAAAGTTATAGACAAGCGAATTTCAAAGGGATGCCAAGTATGTCGACCGCTATAGATGCCAGGGTACAGAGGACACCAGAGGACTGATCTGTGGCAGAAAGGGCAACTCTGCCTTTCTTTTAATAGACATGTTCTTCCTTTCACTTTTAATTTGACAGCAGGAAACATCACAACAATTCCTGGCAGCTGACGATAGTTTGTACATATTCTCTACCTATAGTTTTTCTTATAGAAAAGCCTGTAGATTTGGGGAGGGAGACATAGAATTTACTTAAGCCTGAAAAAGGAAAACATGTGAGTACAAATATGGAAAATATAAAAGATGGAATGTGTTGGGACAATGTGTCCTGGAGAACAGATGGCTGTTGGAGACAGATGATTAAATAACTGTCCTCAAAAAAAGGAGAGTCTATAATAAGAAGGCTCTATAGAAATCTTCCCAGAAAGCTAAGGAAGAGAAATTTAAACTAGGTGTTGAACTGAATGTGTCTATTTCTTTTTCTTTTCCAGAGCCCAGAGCCTCTGGTTAACTGGGCATGTCCTATGCTTCAGTTTCTTTGGTTCATTTGTCTGAGCAAAACAAAACATCGGTAAGACGATTCTAAACAGCTTTCCTCTTTCGAGGCAAATCATCTCCATGTTTTTAAAACTTTGTTCTCATCTGCTTCGTCCCTTTTACAATCTCCTATTGTCCTTAGATTTTTTTCTTTTCAATTAAAAACTTAAATTGTGCGATCGTTATTTTTATCTTCCCCAATAAATTAGCCCCTGGTATCGTCTACATAGCACAGAGATACACAATAAATAGTACCAAGCCCACCACTATAGAAATACTCCAAAGAACATTAATCCCTATTAATTTCAACAAAAATCTAAATCCCACCTTAGAAACTCAGCCAAATTGAGCAGAAAAAATTAATTTCATTAACTATTCACCAACCACACATTTTAAATAGTTCAAAATGTATTTGACATATTCACTATTCTGGACATGAAGGGGTGAGGGCATGAGCTAATAATCCCAAAGTAAAAAATGTAATTTCTGCATGAGCCTCTTTGTTTCTCTTAGAAAAATAGATATCCCTCTCATTGATCTCAAACTGATATACCCCTAAAATCCTAGTCTGTCTTTTTGTAGATATGAATCATCTGGTCACGGGAAGATCAAGAAGATTTGCTGAATGCACGATCCCGTGGACACCACAATGAAAACATTCCAAAGCATGTAGCCAACTGAAAACAGGTCAATATGGTGGTTTTAAAGCATTTCCTCAAAGTCTTTGACACTTCCTCCATCAAAAGGTGAAGTCTAAGTCCTGTCTCTTGAATATGGCCAACCTTAGTGACTCGTTTTAATATAATACATCAGAAGTAACATGTCACCACTTCAGAGGTTAGGTTAGAAAGAGTTCTGCCCAGCGTTCCCTCTTGGGACACGGGTCCCTTGGAATGAGCCAGCTTGTGGTACCGAAGCCCAGCAGCCACATGAGAAGGTGGTGTGTAGGTGTTCTAGCCACAGGCAGAGCTGAATTCCAGCTGATAGGAAGTATCCAGAGTCAGCTAGCTGCCTTTGAGCTATTCCAGCTAAATCCCACGGGAGCAGAGATAAGCTGTCACCAGGAGCCCTGCCCCAATTTCAGATTTGGTGAATAAAATGGGTCATTGTTGTTATTTTAAGCCACTGAGATTTGGGATGATTTGCTACTTAGAAATAGTTCAAGGGAACAGTCAGTAGAACTAATGTCTCCTCCACAAAATAAATATTTTGCCTATAACAATAATCCCTTACTTGTCTATAATAATGCATTTTCTTTTCTTGTTTTTTTTTTTCAATCGAGGGATAGTTGATGTACAATATTGTATAAGTTTCAGGTGTACAACATCGTGATTCACAATTTTTAAAGGTAATATTCTATTTATAGCTATTATAATTGAAACATATTGGCTATATTCCATGTGTTCTACAATATATCCTTACAGCTTATTTATTTTATACATAGTATAATAATGTATTTCCCATCAGCACTGGAGCTTCTGGGAGCTCCCATTCTGAAGAATAAGAATAATTCCTGTATAGGTTTCACATGGTAAAAATCCAATGGGAAAGATACCTTGTTTGTTCCTTTCCCATTGTACATTCTATTTAGTACAGCCCTGGGCATTCTTCAGGCACAAGGACGACCCTCCTGCCCTGCTACCCTAACTATTGAATGTTGGTGCAGATATTCACCAGGGTGTTAGCGACCTGTGATCATTACACTCACCTCAGCGAGGCCCCTGAGCTCCTGGTTGTGTTGTGCTCTTCATATTAGATGTGTGGCCACATTTTGAAGCTAAAAATTAACACGCGTGGTCTAATAAAGACAGGGACTACATAAAATATACATTAAGTTACAATTAGTTGTACATTTAACAGATACACTTTAATAAAGTACACAATATAATTCAAGAGTGGCAAAATTATTGTATTTGTTTCCTAAGTCTGCCATAACAAAGTACCAGGGACCAAGTGGCTTAAAGAACAGAAACTTATTTTCCCACAGTCCAGGAGACCAGAAGCTGGAGATCAAGGTATCTGCAGCATTGGTTTCTTCTAAGGCTTTACTCCTTGTCTGTGCATGTTTGTCTTCTCCCTGTGTCTTCATATAGTCTTCGCTCTGTGTGTGTCTATGTCCTAATCTCCTCTTCTTATAAGGACAGAAGTCCTATTAGATTAAGAGTCCCCCTCATGACCTCATTTTCCCTTAATTACCTCTTTAAAGATGCTACCAACAAATAAATACATTCTGATGCATTGAGAGTTAGGACCGCAACACGAGTTTCGAGGGAACACGACCCAGCCTCTAACGATTGTGAAGGAGGATTATACATCGGTGTCTTCCTTCTATTTTTTCAAGCATCAACCTTTACGGCACATGCTGTTCGCCAGGTCTGTGCTCAGTGTTTTACATGTATTATTTCATTGACACCTTGTGGAGTGGTTAGTTTATGTTCATTTTACAGAAAAGGAACCAAAGCTTTAGAGAGATGGTCTAATTCCCCCAAGATAAGGCAGTCAGCTTGTAATTGGTCATATCCTAGTCTGTGTGACTCCGAAGACCTTTCTATTTCCATCAAATCGTGTGTGTAGCCTGACAGGTTCATTCCCATTGGGTTTTCATTTAATGACCGAAAAGACCCAATCGTTGAGCCAGTAGGTTGTCAACTTAGCAGCTCTTAAGAACATCCCCCTCCGAACATGTTTATTTTACTAACTCCCGAAATATGTAATTTTTGATCATGAAATATCATATATCAGAAGAAGTCAACAGAAGAAATATTTAAGTGGCTGATGAAGTGAAAATAAACTAATGTTGCCATTACTCATTAGATATTGTCTAGAGAAGAAACCATATAAAGTTAGAATATAGATATATGTACGTGTACATATGTACATGTACATGTAGAGTCATGGTGGTAATATTTATCTCGCAGAAACTGGCAAATGCTATAATCCAGGGCTTTTCTCTGGAGAGCTGGTTGTTAAGCGTGTACCACCACACCATGGCTACAAAGTATTAAAGTGCAAGACTTTCATATTCTCAAAAAGAAACTGCATGCCAACACAAAACCAAACAAAATGGACTATGTGAAGAAATGTTTTAAAAATTAAAAACAGAAATCATGGAATAAAATATATCAATAGACAAATCTATCACATAAATAAATATAAGTGTGCTAAGCTAGTCTGTGCAATGTAAAAAGGCTCTCACTGGGTTTCAACCAAAACCCAATTACATACTATATACAAGATGCTCCCTGACCACCACTCCCTAAAAAATGACTTAAAATACTAAAACAAAAAAAATATATATGAAAATGTGCAAAGGAATGTCTGGCAAGTGTACACAAAATGAAAGTAGAGTTCATAATCTTAATACTGTTGGATGAAGTGTTACCAGAAACTGGTAACAGTGTCTGTCCCCGGGAGAGGGATAATAATTGTAGGTTAAGTGATTAAGAGGCACTACATTTCATTTTGGATATTTTAAGATTAGTAGCATGTGTTTTATTACTTATAAAAACTAAATAATATATTCTTTAAAGTGATTATTCTCATAAACCTGTGCTTCTGAGACATTTCTATTCATCAGATATAGGCGGAGAGCTTGTTAAAATGCAGATTGCCAGACCCCGTTAATATGCAATTCTTCTTTGGTAGACCTGGGAGAGAGGTCACGGTTCAGAATTTTTTATAAAACCCATATGTGAGTCTCAGTCCGACTTGAGAACCAATGAGACAGCCTACTCCTGGGAGAGACAGAGGCAGAGGCAGCTGACTTCGGTCAGTACCCCCCAACAACAAAAGAGTCTGTTAGGACTTAAGAGGGGAAGAGGGCCTGTGATTATCCAAGGAGGAGCAGAGTGTCCTCAATCACATGAAAGGGAGCTCCCTTTTGCAGAGGTGTTCACACACCCAGTAGAAACCAGGACAAGCACATTCAGATTTTGGCATTGTCACATCACCACCCTTTTCCTTCTCTTGAGCTTCACCTCCCAACCTCACTGTGAACTGGCAACTCCTCCTGGAGGTTCCTCTCCAAAGCACTTCAGAACTCCAGGCTTCAAACTTGCCACTGCTGTTCCCTGAAATCCACCCAACTAATATTCCATTGTCCAGTTTGCCATTGTAGACATGATCAACTACAGTAACAATGGCGTACATGTCAATAAATCTTCACAATGTATATATCTTCTGTCATTTATTATTTCATTTGAGACTTCCTACCAAAATGTCGCATAATTGTTTTGAATAAAAGTCACTTAGAGGGACTTCCCTGGCGGTCCAGTGGTTAAGACTTCTTTGCCTTCCAATGCAGAGGGTGCGGGTTCGATCCCTGGTCAGGAAGCTAAGATCCCACACGGCTCGTGGCCAAAATTCCAAAACAGAAACAATATTGTAACAAATTCAATAAAGACTTTAAAAATGGTGCACGTCAAAAAAAATCTTTAAAAAAAAAAAGAGTCACTTAGCAATGGCTGATGTCTTAAATGACCACACACATCGAAGTGACAAATAATGATCGATGTTAAAATGTTTAGCCATTACACAATTTTTATAGGACAGATGCTGGGATCGAGGGGACTTTTCCAACACTCAACTAATTCCATAGAGGTAGCTGCTTATAATGGCTGTGGGTGCTGGGTATTAGGCAATTAGATGTTTCTGTAGGAACCTCAGGTCACATAGCATTAAAATATTTGTTCAACAAAGATCTTTTAATTTCTATTTGAGTCAAGTTCAGCTCCCACTTCTGTGAACATCCACTTTGCATCTCCCCATTCCAGGAGTGGCAGAGGAAATCACCCACAGGACTGGCCATGGGTGGATGGTAATGGACACCACCTGTAGCTCATACCAGGGATGGAAAATTTCAGAGAACTGACAACTCTTTAAGCGAGGATCTTTGTGGCATCTTGCCCAACACCTGCAACACGGCCTGGCATAGGATAAATCCTAAGGTCCCCATTTGGAATTTTGGATGCACCAGGAAATCACCTGGAGAGCTTGGAAAGACACAGAGGATGCCTGAGTCCTTCCCTCAGGAATTCTGATTTAACTGGTCTAGGATGTCACCTGGCACAGGGATTTCTAATATCTCCTCTGAGGATTTCAGGGTGCAGTGAAATTTGCAAAGTACTCTCCCAAAGCACAGTTTGTCCACTAAGGGCTCCTAAGTTTGAAGTTCAGAGTAGGGGTAGCGGTGAATTTTGCAGCTCCTTTTTAACAAATGATGGCGTATCCCGTTGATGAAGCTCTGCATGTTGGGTTTGTTTTCCACCTTCCCAGTCAGGTCCAGCTAATCCAAGATTTAAATTTTTTCTCTTTTTTTTATTGAAGTATAGTTGATGTATAATATGACATAAATTATAGGTGTACGATATAGTGATTCACAATTTTTAAAGGTTATACTCCATTTATAGTTATAAAATTCTTGATATATCTCCGGTATTGTACAATTAATATAACCTTTTAGCTTATTTTATTTTATTTATTTTTGGAGGGGAAGGATTTTATTTCAAATGTTTTATTATCAAAGTTTTAAACATACAGAAAAGTTGCAGTAAATCTCACTAAGTTCCATAATTAACATTTTACTATGTTTGTTTTATCATATCTTTTTATCTATCCGTAGGGAAGGGATTTTTAAAGATGAAAAACACTCCTAGAGCATGTTTGTATGCCTAGAGCGTGATTCAATAGCTAGGGAAGATTTCTGATATAGGGAAGAAAGTGGATATCCAAGTGAAAAAATGGAGTCCTTGAGAACTGAGCAAGGGGAACAGGATTCAGAGTGCAGGTAAAGGGATTGCCTCCTGTTGTTACAGAAAGGAAAAAATGAGGAAATGGTTACAGAATCACGTAAGTCTGCGGATTTAATACTGGGAAAATGTAGCAGGCCTATACTGTTGCCTAACTAACAGCTTAGACCCTCTTCTATTGCTAATAGAACCCAAAATTTGGCACCAATGGGCCCAGACCAGGGGGATTAATATTGGTCTAAGTCAATCAGGACTATTACATTCCCCTTTGCCAGATACTAACTCTCCCATCATATCTTGATTCCTTGTAGCTTACTCTATACCTAACAGTTTATACCTCTTAATCCCATACCCCTATATTGCCCCCCCTCCCTTTCCTTTCCCCACTGGTAACCACTGCTTTGTTTTCTACATCTCTGAGTCTGTTTCTGTTTTGCTATATATATTCATTTGTTTTATTTTTTTAGATTGAACATATAAGTATAGCATGCAGTATGTGTCTTTCTCTGTCTGACTTATTTCACTAAACATAATGTCCCCCAAGTTCATCCATGTTGCTGCATATGACAGAATTTCATTTTTATGGCTGAGTAGTATTCTGTTGTATATATATATATATATATATATATATATATATATATATATATATATATCACATCTTCTTTATCCATTCATCTGTTGATGGACACTTAGGTTACTTCCATATCTTGCCTGTTGTAAATAGTTATGCTATGAACACTGGGGTACACTTAGCTTTTCGAATTAGTGTTTTCGTTTCTTTCAGATATTTACCCATCAGTGGGATTGCCGGATCATATAATAGTTCTGTTTTTAGTTTTTTGGGAAACCTCCATACTGTTCTCCACAGTGACTATACCAGTCTACATTCCCACCAACAGTGCACAAGGGTTCTGTTTTCCCCACATCGTCCCTAATATTTGTTATTCTTAGACTTTTTGATGACGGCCATTCTGACAGATGAGAGGGGATACCTGATTGTGGTTTTGATTTGCATTTCCCTGATGATTAACGATGTTGAGCACCTTTTCATGTGCCTATTGGCAAGAATTAAATATTTTTCCAAAGTAAAGAATCACAGGGCTTCCCTGGTGGCGCAGTGGTTGAGAGTCCGCCTGACGATGCAGGGGACACGGGTTCGTGCCCTGGTCCGGGAGGATCCCGCACGCCGCGGAGCGGCTGGGCCCGTGAGCCATGGCTGCTGAGCCTGCACATCCGGAGCCTGTGCTCCACAACGGGAGAGGCCACAACAGTGAGAGGCCTGCATACAGCAAAAAAAAAAAAAAAAAAAAAGAATCACATACAGATGATCTATTTTAAGATCAACTCAAAGTAGATATCCTTTCTATTGGTTCACATATTATAAAAACATTAAGTGTGAATCTGCTAGGTACTAGGATTGGGGATACAATAATGACCAAGTCGGATGTAGCTTCTGCTCATATAAGCTTCCTTGCCTATGGCATCTCAGTACATCTTGAGTCCTCTGCAGGCTGGGGAACTCATTCAATTTTAATATAAAGTCCATGTCAGACACTATCCTAAGCACTTTGCATATACTATCTAATTTATTTCATAGTCTATACAGATGTATTTATCCTTATTAGCATATTATGTACATACATTTGGAAACGTACTTGCCCATATGTATGCAGCCAGCAATGGCTAGGAACAAGATCCAAATGCAGGTCCATCTGACTTCAAAACTCATGCTTTCTTCACCTTGTTCTTTTTTTTTGGAGAGTTGTAATTGCTCAGAATTCTGAAAGCTTACACTGATCTACAATCCACTGCCTAAAAAATCTGGACTGCTCTCATGGTTCCACCATCTAAAACCACACCAGGCAGGCCCTCTGACATGGTAAATTTTCAGATATTGGAACCTAATGTTATCTATATTCAAACTGGTTTTTTTTTCACTCCGGATGTCAACCAGCCTGGTCATTTGTCTCTGGATTTACGCTCACTGACCAATGACCTTCAAATTCTATCTTGGAGGACTGTACGTATCTTTATTATGCCCAGTGATTTGCTAATTGCTTTCACATACTGTCTTGTTTGATATTTACAAAACCCTTGTCTAAAGTATTATGCCCTTTGCTGAGAGGACCAGGGACCAGTGAGATTAGATAAGGTTACCCAGCAAGTATGGGCCATGGATGCATGTCTCTGTCTTCAAGTCTGGAAGGATGGGGGGCGTTTGGGGTAAGGCAGATGTAACCACTGGATTTCACTGAATCAACAGGGCCATGGATCGATTTTTTTAATGCATTATCCAACTAAGTCATATCATTCAGTGCATCGATATGGTAAAAAAAAAATTTTTTTAGAAAAGCCAGGAAATAATTATAAAATCAAGGTACTCTTACGCCTTTGGAAAGAAGACTGAAGAGGCAAAGGGATGTTTGTGAGATGTTGACAGCAATATTCAGTGTGGTGGTGTTTGTTTTATAATCATTATTAGATATGTTTTGCACTTTTCTAGTTGTATGCTCTATTTCACAGGGAAAAAAGAACTTGCTCTGATGCTTCATAAAGAAAAATTATAACTATTATCAGTGGTGCATGTAAAAATAAGTGGGATATTTCTATTTCTTTAGAAACAAAGAGAGGAAGATAGGTCATAGTCACAACTATAATGACTGCAAATAAGTTAAATATGATTCATCTAAACAAGCTACCATGTTCTCAAGATGAAGTTGTGATCTAAACACACAGAAGGAAAAAACTTTATCTTTGCTCTCCTTATTTGTGCTATAAGAAGATTTTTTTTTACTCCAAGCCACATCTGTAATGATGGCGCTAATAACGGCACCTGAAACCTATAGGCCATTCAGCTGGAGTTCTCACATGAGTGTCACCCAAGCATCCTGGCTCTCAGAAGGGTTATGTCACTGAGTAGCTTAACAAAGTCCCACCTCTGTTCTCGAGGATGCAAGCACAGAGGCAGCTCGGGCATGTTGACATTGTCATGACCTGCTTCTCTATTCAGAATATCAATTAAGAAAGCAAAAATTTATGAAATTCAGAAAGAATGTTCTGAAAAAAAACAACCATTTTTCAGTGACTACAATGGCAGTAATCATGTTTGAGAATTCAATAACATATACTCAAGAACAGGATAAAAAAAATAAAATTGATGGGCCTTATTTTAAAAATAATGATTAGTATTATTTTATCGTCTCTAGAGGAATAATGAGTGTGCTTTAAATAGCATGAACAAAAATAAACCATCACTTTTCCAAGTCAATTGCAAGGGAAACATACCCTATCTACATGTCCATGTTTTCTCAGAATTTTGACACTTTCTAGAACTCTGCAATTATAGCCATGTACATCCAAAGCCTAGCCTGTGAATCGAAATACCAAAGCCGGGGCTTGACTTTTTCATATAAATAATATCTAGGTGTGTGCCAATGTGAATAGATGATTCGCCAGTTGAAATTGTCTGATTCAAATTGCTTAAGCTTTTATTCATACCTAGAATCCAAGGAATTACACACACACACACACACACTACAGCTGAAGCTTCAGCCAGAGATTCATACATTAACATTATAGAGCATCAGTCCTTAATGAGAGCAAACCTCCAGGAAGAGTTCTATATGATAAGAACTCTGTGGGCACCTATGGACAATTTATACTCCCTAATGTATAGTCTAAACAGGCTTAGAAAGGTGCATATTCTAAACTCCAATGTTAACCCAAAGCATAATATTTTAATGTTATTTAACAGTATTACTTTTTTTCCCCACTTTTTTTTTTTTTTTTTTTTTTGCAGTACGCGGGCCTCTCACTGTTGTGGCCTCTCCCATTGCGGAGCACAGGCTCCGGACGCGCAGGCTCAGCGGCCATGGCTCACGGGCCCAGCCACTCTGCGGCACGTGGGATCTTCCCAGACCGGGGCACGAACCTGCGTCCCCTGCATCGGCAGGCGGACTCTCAACCACTGTGCCACCAGGGAAGCCCAACAGTATTACTTAATGGTGCATATGAAATAGGCATTGTAATTTGCCTAACAAAATGTACACTGTGTACAACTATTGTACTAATACCTTAATTTTTTAAGAATATCACTACATTCTAAAATAGTACAAGGTGCAAATCACAATTATACTTCACAGAACATGCACGATCATAAATAGATGCATCTGTAGGAATCCTCAAAGCCATTCTTCTAGAATTAAATAACCTTGGTCGGCTGTAACCTCTGAACATTCATTTCTGTACCTCACCCATATGGAGAGTTTTATATGTTTTGTTAAGATGGCTTTGATGAAACATATTTCATCTTCCTTTATCAGATGAGAATGTTACCATCTCAGGTCTTGAAGTAATTTGCAATTGCACATTACAGTATGTCTGCTTTGGGTGCCTCTATTGGAATACTGAAAACAGGAATGAAAGGGAAAGGCAATACTTCCAGTAGAATCCCTGAAGGAAGAGGGCTTCCATGAGCTAGTTTTGAACTTGTCAGTTACACTGGAAGGAAACATCATTTTTTTCTTCCCAAGTTGCCAGCTTATGTTTGATTCGGGCAGAGTGTAGCCAGGACCTCAGCTACCTCCTCTTTCCTGGCTATCTGTCTTGAGCATGAAAAACTACTTAGTTAACCTTCTCCTTTTTAGGGGCGGAAAAACACAATACATGCTTTCGCGTTTAGCAGAGACTTAGAAATAATAGTATCAATGAGTCAGGCTTGGCTCTCTATTGATTGATGGCCTCACTTAGAGAAGAAAATGAGTAGATGTGGTGAAAAGCACTTTATTAATCATTTTTAAATTCCAAGTTTCTGAATGGCACTCTTTCATTATCCTCCTAAGTGAAATCAACTAAAGTACTTTATTTGCCTATATATCTTAAAATTAAAGAAAAAAAACTAATGCCCCACATTCACATCAGACGATTCTTCAGTGGTTTAAAAATGAGTGGCATGCTGGATTTATTTCCATTAATGAGTCCAGCCATTAACAAACCATAGAAGCGAGGATTCATTTCTACTCATAGCTGGTAGCTTATTGCCAACGATAACCAACAAGTCTCTCTTCCTATAATCAGTCAATCAGTCAATTGAAGCTTTTATTAAATAATTGTGATGGCTTTAATTGAACTTTAAACTCTGAAAAAACTTGTGGGATGTCTGAGCTGTATAAATTTGAAGATATTCACAAAGCAAAGGTAAATATGGGTACTGAATGCTTCAGCGCCATTTCAATTTGGAGGACTTTATAGCAGATACATTATCAAAGAGCTTTATGTTAGTAATGAAAACTCTTCAGTGAAAAACTGAAAGCATTTCCACTAAGATCAGGAATAAGACAAGGTTGCCCACTCTCACCACTCTTATTCAACATAGTTTTGGAAGTTTTAGCCACAGCAATCAGAGAAGAAAAGGAAATAAAAGGAATCCAAATCGGAAAAGAAGAAGTAAAGCTGTCACTGTTTGAAGATGACATGATCCTATACATAGAGAACCCTAAAGATGCTACCAGAAAACTACTAGAGCTAATCAATGAATTTGGTAAAGTGGCAGGATACAAAATTAATGCACAGAAATCTCTGGCATTCCTATATACTAATGATGAAAAATCTGAAAGTGAAATCAAGAAAACACTCCCATTTACCATTGCAACAAAAAGAATAAAATATCTAGGAATAAACCTACCTAAGGAGACAAAAGATCTGTATGCAGAAAATTATAAGACACTGATGAAAAAAATTAAAGATGATACAAATAGATGGAGAGATATACCATGTTCTTGGATTGGAAGAATCAACATTGTGAAAATGACTCTACTACCGAAAGCAATCTATAGATTCAATGCAATCCCTATCAAACTACCACTGGCATTTTTCACAGAACTAGAACAAAAAATTTTGCAATTTGTATGGGAACACAAAAGACCCCGAATAGCCAAAGCAATCTTGAGAACGAAAGAAGGAACTGGAGGAATCAGGCTCCCAGACTTCAGACTATACTACAAAGCTACAGTTATCAAGACGGTATGGTACTGGCACAAAAACAGAAAGATAGATCAATGGAACAGGATAGAAAGCCCAGAGATAAACCCACGCACATATGGTTACCTTATCTTTGACAAAGGAGGCAGAAATGTACAGTGGAGAAAGGACAGCCTATTCAATAAGTGGTGCTGGGAAAACTGGACAGCTACATGTAAAAGTATGAAATTAGATCACTCCCTAACACCATACACAAAAATAAGCTCAAAATGGATTAAAGACCTAAATGTAAGGCCAGAAACTATCAAACTCTTAGAGGAAAACATAGGCAGAACACTCTATGACATAAATCACAGCAAGGTCCTTTTTGACCCACCTCCTAGAGAAATGGAAATAAAAACAAGAGTAAACAAATGGGACCTAATGAAACTTAAAAGCTTTTGCGCAGCAAAGGAAACCATAAAGAAGACCAAAAGACAACCCTCAGAATGGGAGAAAATATTTGCCAATGAAGCAACTGACAAAGGATTGATCTCCAAAATTTATAAGCAGCTCATGCAGCTTAATAACAAAAAAACAAACAACCCAATCCAAAAATGGGCAGAAGACCTAAATAGACATTTCTCCAAAGAAGATATACAGAGTGCCAACAAACACATGAAAGAATGCTCAACATCACTAATCATGAGAGAAATGCAAATCAAAACTACAATGAGATATCATCTCACACCAGTCAGAATGGCCATCATCAAAAAATCTAGAAACAATAAATGCTGGAGAGGGTGTGGAGAAAAGGGAACCCTCTTACACTGTTGGTGGGAATGTAAATTGATACAGCCACTGTGGAGAACAGTATGGAGGTTCCTTAAAAAGCTACAAATAGAACTACCATATGACCCAGCAATCCCACTACTGGGCATATACCCTGAGAAAACCATAATTCAAAAAGGGTCATGTACCAAAATGTTCATTGCAGCTCTATTTACAATAGCCCAGAGATGGAAACAACCTAAGTGTCCATCATCGGATGAATGGATAAAGAAGATGTGGCACATATATACAATGGAATATTACTCAGCCATAAAAAGAGACGAAATTGAGCTATTTGTAATGAGGTGGATAGACCTAGAGTCTGTCATACAGAGTGAAGTAAGTCAGAAAGAGAGAGACAAATACCGTATGCTAACACATATATATGGAATTTAAAAAAAATGTTATGAAAAACCTAGGGGTGAAACAGAAATAAAGACACAGACTTACTAGAGAATGGACTTGAGGCTATGGGGAGGGGGAAGGGTAAACGGTGACAAAGCGATAAAGAGGCATGGACATATATACACTACCAAACGTAAGGTAGATAGCTAGTGGGAAGCAGCCGCATAGCACAGGGAGATCAGCTCGGTGCTTTGTGACCGCCTGGAGGGGTGGGATAGGGAGGGTGGGAGGGAGGGAGACGCAAGCGGGAAGAGATATGGGAATATATGTATATATATAACTGATTCATTTTGTTGTGAAGCTGAAACTAACATACCATTGTAAAGCAATTATACTCCAATAAAGATGTTAAAAAAAAAAAACTCTTCAGCTTGCTTTTACGAAAAAGTACAGGCGACAAGATGGTACTCACATTCTTACACGAACATAGGTGGCATCAACCCCAGAAAAGAAAAAAATGTCAGTTGCAGACCTGGTGAATTCACTGGAATATACTATTTATATGTCTCCAAGTTTGGCTGTAGAGTGATAATTAGCCTTTCAATTTTGGTTGCTCCCAAGTGCCTGATGTGTAGCAGACAGTATAGAAATGAATTATAGAGGAAAAATTAAATAAGATGCGGAATATGGAGAAAATAAATTTAAAGAAAACAAATAAACTTACACTGAATCCTCCCCACTTATATTCTCTTTACTAGTGAGAAATAAAAAAGAAAAACAACAACTTCAAGAGAGAGGAAATGAAAATTACAAAAAGCAAAAATTAAAATGGAAACAAAAAAAGGTTTGCCAAGGGGAAACACATTAAAAATAAACAAAATTCTCTTTGCATTTATGTACTCATAATTTTTCCACCAGTACATTTGCACAGTTGGAATTAAGGGAAAAAAAAAAAAGGAAGAAAGAAAAGCAAATTTCCCACTAGCACGTTTGTTAGAAAAGGGAAAAAGCCCCGTAGGTCAAGTCTCTCGGAGAGAATGCCAAATGTCTTTGTGTCCAGTTATTTATGGTTTCAGATAATTGTACAGAAAATATCAAATTTGCATAGTGTGATTATTGCTGATTATTTATCTAGCAGTCAAAATGTTTCAGTGGTTCCTAGGATGACAGATTGACAAGTCCTTAAAACTCATTCATTTTATGAAATTTGCATGTAATTAGGCAATAATGAAGGGATGTTTGTGGACAGAGGATTATACTACAATATGCTGGAAGCAATTCAAATGCTTGACAAAGTGTTGACATTATCTTCAGATTCAACCAAGCCTTAAATGCTTGGCTCAAAAACCACTAAATGTATGAATTGGGGAAAGAAAATTTAGAAAATTATCAATGGCGTAAAATGTATTTTTTTTTCACTTTTTAAAACAGATTCACTCACTAGACTTAACTATATTTGGGGGTAGTGTAACATTCTAATTAGTCAGTCATGATCTAGAGTTTGAAGCACAAACGTCGGGGAAAGCCAGCTTGGGGAGGTGAAAAGAGCACAGTCCAGAGTGTCCCCAGTCCTGTGTGTGGCCCATGCCTCAGCACCTCTCAAGGTGTGTGACTTCAGACAGGTTATGTCTGAACCTCAGTACCTGTAGATACTGTACTGTGTAGACTTGAGATAATAATCTATTTCCTTGTCTGAGAAATACATGTTTTCCATGCATTTATAATCGTTTTTAAAATCTTGATGCTTCTTGCCATCACAGTTTTCACTGAAGGTAATAAGTGCATTTCTTTTGTCCTCTCCCCCAGAAAGTTGCATGTTTCAATTCACAGCATCTTTGAATTAAAGAAATTTAGTATTTATAAAGTGAAAAGCACAAAGCCTGATATTAAAGCTCATACTTAAAAAATGATACCTATTATTCTGTGGTCTTCTTCCTGCTGAAATCCTGCACAATTGCTTCTCCAGGGTTGAGATGGACATTATAAAATCTGCATTTGAAAGTTACAGATTGTATCTGATCTTCACACAGAAATGTCTTTTCAAGTAATCGATGTATATTATGTAAAATGCCTTCTTTCAAAACCAGACTACCTGAAATATTGGGTTATTATAGTAATTTAAATCGATGAAATCGTAGCAAAGGTTTATGGAGAGTTATAAGAGGAATAAAAGTTATTTCTTTTGACTGACTGCTGGATCCATAGTTTATAACTTGATCAAAGAAGTTACTTGATTTTATTCAGGACTCTCAGTGTTTGTTGGGTGGTGCAGGTGGGAGAAGACAACCACACTTTGAAACTCAGAGCAGGAAACTGAATCTATGCAGATTGTAGAAGGCCCTTGAATGTCATTTCAGAAGGTATAGCCCATGGTTAGTAGACAGTGAGGGAGCCTTCATGTGTTTTCCGTGAGGAAATTCACCCAATCAACCACAGGCCAAGTACTTTTAAAATTCAGGAACACTTCAAAATCCATCCACTGATGCAGCTTTACAACTCTTGCTGTGACTCATTAGGTCATGTAGGTAAATTTTAAGCATTGTACTTCAATACTGAAATCTTAGCAAAATACTAAACAGATTGGAAAATATCAATCTTAACCAGAGATTGTAGAGTCCTTTCCTTGAGAGGGTTAAATTCAAGTTAATTAGTCATGGTAAATTAGTAATTATAAAAGAGAGCCTCCATACTCCCAATGTCACATGTCAACATAATAAAATCCAAAGTGGCTTGGTGGCAGGACTCTGCTCCATGTAGACACTCAAGACCCCGCCATCCCCAAGATCCCTGAATCCTTGCCAGATCCAAGGCAACCAGTCATAAGTGAAGGAAAGAGAAAAAGCTGAAGGATGGGGTAGGACATATTTTTAAAGTTGAGGCCCAGTAAGGGAATGTAACATTTCCATCCACATTTCATGAACTGAAATCCAGTCATGCCTAGTGCGCCTGTGAAGCTAATCTCTAAATGTGTGCTTAGCAGGGCAAGGACATGGAGTTCAGAGAACACACAGCTCTGTCTCTACCATAGTAACGTCTGTGTATTGCTAACCGCTGATCTGGTCTAATCATTCTGTCCCTTGTCTGCTTTCTCTTTGAAGCAAAGTTCCTGATGAGGATCATCTATATTGGTGTCTCTAGCTTCTTTCTCCCTATTTTCTCTTGAATTTGCTTCCATTAGATATTTACACCAGTACCAGTAAAACTGTTTTATCAAGGTCATTAAGTGACCTCTATATTAAAAAATTCAATTGTTATTCCTCAGCCCTCATTGAACTAGATCTACTAGCAGGATCTGATTCAGTTAAATGCTCTGCCTTAAAACATTATCTTCTCTTGTCTTCCAGAACACCACTCTCCTTATTTTCTTCTAATCTCACCGACTGCTGCTTCTGAATTTTCTTTGCTGGCTCCTCATTTCTCCAATGTTTCAAAGTTGGAGTCTCTCCCTTTTACTATCTGCATTAATTTTCACACTACTCACCTAATTCAGACCTCTCCTCTAAACTCCAGATACATATATCCAATTGTCTTCTAGGTTTTTCACTTGCATTTTTAATCCACCTGTGTGAGATTGTGATTTTTAAGAAATCATTCAGATGAACAAAATATATTTCTCACATATATTTTTTCTTTATCCACAGTTCATAAACTCCCATCTAAAGGAATTAGAAAAAGAAAAACAAAGCCCAAGGTCAGCAGAAGGAAGGAAATAATAAAGACCAGAGAGAAAATAATAAAATAAAACTAAAAAAAAAATAGAAAAGAACAGTGAAGCCAAGAGATGGTTCTTTGAAAAGATAAAGAAAATTGAGATCCATTTAGCCCTCAACAAAAGACACTGAGAGGACCCAAATAAACAACAACAGAAAAAGAAGACATGAATGAAGAGAAATAACAACCAATACCCTGGGGATACAAAATATCATAACAGAATACTAGAAACAGTTTTGTGACAACAAATGGAACAATCTAGGAGAAATGGACACATTTCTAGAAGTATACAAACACTCAAAGACTGTATCAGGAAGAAACAGACAATCTGAAAAGACTGATAACTAGTAGGGAAATTGAATTTGTATTAAAAAAAAAAAAAAACCTCCCAACAAACAAAAGTCCAGGATCAGATGGCTTCACAGGGACATTCTACAAAAAAATAAAAAGAGTTAATACCTATCCTTCTCGAATTATCCCCCCAAAATGAAGAGGACACTATACTTCCAAATTCATTCTATGAGACCACCATTACACTGATACCAAAACCAGACAAATATGGTACAAAAAAGAAAATTACAGGCCAATATCTCTGATGAATATAGCTGCAAAATCCTCAAAAAATATTAGCAAATTGAATTCAACAGTATATAAAAAGGATCATACACCATGATCAAGTGGGATTTATCCCAGGGATACAAGGATGTTTCAATATTCATAAATCAAACAATGTGATACATCACATTAACAAAAGGAAAGATAAAATTTACATGATCATCTCAATAGATGCAGAAAAAAACATTTTATAAAATTCAACATCCATTCATAATAAAAACTCTCATCAAAGTTGATATAGAGGGACCATATCTCAAAATAATAAAGCCCATTTATGAGAAACCACAGCTAACATCATACTCAATGGTGAAAAGCTGAAGTCTTTTCTCTAAAATAAGGAACAAGACAAGTATGCCCACTCTAGTTACTTCTATTTAATATAGTATTGGAAGTCTTAGCCATGGCAATAAGATAGGAAGAAGAAATAAAATGCACCTAGATTGGAAGGAAAAAAGTAAAACAGTCACAGCTTGCAGATGAAATGACACTATATATAGAAAATCCTAAAGTCTCCCCCCACAAAAATCTATTAGAACTAATAAAAAATTCAGTAGCTGTAAGATACAAGACTAATATACAGAAACTGGTCACTTTTTTATACACTAATAATGAACTATCTGAAAGAAAAATTAAGGAAACAATCCCATTTATAATCACATTAAAAAGAATAAAATACATAGGAATAAACTTAACTAAGGAAGTGAAATACCTATACTCTGAAAACCATAAAATATCAATGAAGGAAGTTGAAAATGATACAAAGAAATGGAAAGATATCCTTTGTTCTTGAATTGGAAGAATTAATATTGTTAAAATGTCCATATTACCCAAAACAATCTACAGATTTAATAAAATCATTATCAAAATTCCCATGACTTTTTCACAGAACTAGAACAAATAATCCTAAAATTTATACAGAACCACAAAAGACCCTAAATTGCCAAAGCAATCTTGTTAAAAATGAATACAGCTGGAGGTGTCACATTCCCTGACTTCAGACTATACTACAAAGCTACAATAGTCAAAATAGCATGGTACTGGCACAAAAGAGACACATAGTTCAATGGAACAGAATAGACAGCCCAGAAATATATCTAAACACTTATGGTCAATTAATCTGTGACAAAGGAGGCAAGAGTATACAGTGGAGAAAAGACAGTCTCTTCAATAAATGGTGCTGCGAAAACTGGACAGCTACATGATAAAATAATAATATTAGAATATCTTCTCACACCATGTACAAAAATAAACCCAAAATGTGTTAAAGACCTAAGTAGAATGCTGAAACCATAGAAGAGAAGATAGGCAGAACATTCTTTGACATAAATGGTAGCAATATTTTTTTGGCTCTGTCTCCCAAGGCAAAAGAAATAGAAGCGAAAATAAACAAAGGGGACCTAATTAAACTTAAAAGCTTTTGCACAGCAAAGTAAACCATCAACGAAACCAAAAGACCTACCAGATGGGAGAAAATATTTGCAAACGATGTGACTTATGAGGGGTTAATATCCAAAATTTATAAACAGCTCATACAACCCAATATCAAAAAGACAAAGAATCAAATTTAAAAACGGGCAGAATACCTGAATAGGCATTTTTCCAAAGAAGATATACAGTTGGAGACATTGACCAAGCCCAACAAGGACAAAGATTTCCATTTACGGGTTTAGAGCTGAGAGGGTCTTCAAAAGCATTTACATATTCTTTGCCAGCAATGTGCTTCATATTTGGGTACAAAATATAAATAGGCTGAAAAATATTTATTTGTTAGTTTAGGAAATTCAGAACTTGGGTAAAATGCCAAATTTAACAACCCCAGAGACTGAAATGCTTTGTGCATTCACCTGCCTACAAATGGAGCTTGGGGCTAGCACTGCCAGCCTCCTCCAGGGCTCTGCCTCTCCAGTGGGTCTGAATGAAGAGCAGAAAGGACCGCTTTTCACTGAAATGGAGAGGGCCATGGGAGGCAAATGTAAGGCATTGCATGGTGCAATTTATTCTTGAATCAAAACCTCTAGAGACAGCACATTTGTCCCCCTTGTATAGCAGCTCCTTGTGTGTGTGTGTGTGTGTGTATGTGTGTGTGTGTGTCTGTGTCAGGGTGGGGGTTTCCCAAGGCCTCTGCCATTTGTGGAGTAGTCCCCAGATCTGAACCTTTCAGAGTTTATCAGAAAACCAACTAACTGCTCCATAGATAATTTCTATATTCTCCTTGTAGCTCATTTGAGTATGAATGCAGTTTCCTAATAATCCTTGTGAGGTGGAATATGTTCATATCCAAATCCCCAGAAACTATGATGTTACCTTCTTTGGAAAAGAGGCCCTTGGTCTTTGCAGATGTAATTAGATTAAGGATCTTGTGATGAGATCATCCTGGGTTACCCATGTCATCCGAGATCCAGGGACACACCCTTATAAGGGAAGAGAGAAAAACACACGGAAGACAGGTTGATATAAAGACGGAGCAGAGACTGGAGTGACATGACCACAAGCCCAGGAAGCCAAGGATTGCCGACAGCCACCAGAAGCTGGAAAAGACACAGAAGGATTCTCCACTAGAGCTAAATTTTCAAAGTTCAGAACTGTGAAAGAACAGATTTCTGTTTTTGTAAGCCACCCAGTTCATGGCAATTGGTTACGGCAAACCTAGGAAACTAATACATCCTGCAAGGACCCACTCTTTCAAATACTTTTTGGAGATCAACCTCCTTCAATAATTCCCTACCAAACAAGAGAAAATCTAGTGTGATTTATGATGGGATTTGGAGCATGTTTTCAATACAGAGGAATCATGTCTGACTAATTCATTCAACAAATATTTAGCCATTGAACAAACATTTACTGAATGTGTGCTCTGTGCCAGGCCCTGTCATAAGTCCTGGAGATGAATCCTTTCCCTCGGGGATCTTCCGTTCTAATCTTACCAGAGCTCATTGATGAGGGCAGGAGGTGTTTATAAATAAGCAAAGAAACAAGTGACAGCTGGTGGCCCTGATGCATTAGATTAAAAAGCAGCCTGCAAAAATTCCAGGCAAGATAAATATTCAAAATGGAGGAGGTTTGGTGTCAGAGTGAAGTGTGGTTCTGGATAAACAAGCAGCTCAGAAAAGGGAACCAAAGATTGGAAATGAATACATTCTTTTCACTCTGAGAAACTGTCAACTAGAAATTCTCAAAGAACAAATTCTGCAAAAAAAATTAGTTTCTGAAACTATTTGGAAAGTTGCTGTTGCTCATAAGCTGCTCCAAGTAGCGAAATGCTAAACTGATAACAATGAAACCCAGGAAAGAGTAGAAAAGTGGCCAACGAACTTCAGTCAAAGCAAGGACAAGGGAGAGTGTCCAAGGGTGACAAGGAATCAGCCAAACTCTGCTTCCAGTGACTTTTTCTCAGTTATCTTTCCTTCCAACCATCCAGAAGTGATTCTAAGTCTATAATCTGAAGTTCATGCCTATCCAGCTCACAGTTCATCTCTCAGAAATAATTCCAGAATTGAGGACGTGCTTAAGAAAGTAATGGGAAACAAAACCAGAACTAAACCATTAAACAGCTTTTGCACTCCTACTGGCATAAATGGATTAAATTTGCCTCTTCATGGCCAGGAAACGTTCATTGAGTAAAGGATGCAAAGACATGGAGGTCTGCCATATGAGGAGAGAGTAAATAATATTCTATGCAAAAATATAAAACACATCATCTGGGTTATACATACTTAAAGGATGTGGATGGTCCTTACTGATTATTCCATGAAATCTTAAAACTAAAATGCTCCCTTTGCAGGTTATTGAAGGTGTGTTCTACATATGCATACATACATAGCACATGTGCAATTTGTATATAGAGGTTGATTATTAATTGAAAAATACCACAGAGCAAATAAAAGAAGAGCTGCTTCATCAAGCTGGTAGTAAATTTAAGGAACTTGTTATCATAGAGGTGAAATAATCTGACCACAGAAATAGACTCAAAACTGGGTTCCATGAAGTAATTTGCATAATTTATTGCAGGAAAAAGTTTGCTTGGGTGAGAGAAGTAAAGAATTTGCAGGGAAAGGGGCAGGGAGGAGATGTGTTGTAACCATAGCAACACTTGATGGCTGATGTAGTGAACATTTCACTCTTAAAGAACACACACACACACACACACACACACACACACAAGTTAAAGAGATGCATATTCTGATTTATATAGAATCTCTTCTTTTCTCTAAAAATATTATTTCAAACTTGAAAATTTGTCTTAATATATAATGTTTTCACATGCGTTAGAAAAAAGTTTTAAGGCTAGAAGGTGTACAGGGAAAGTTTCTCTTCCACCTCTGTCCCCAACTGCAACACATATACAGATAGACACATCCTTTGACCTTCCGCACAAAAACACAGCACATCCTGCCAACTCTGTATCTTGCTTATTTTCCCTTGAAGATTTTTCTGTATTTGTGCATAAAGAATTCCCTCACTCTTTTGTAAAGCTGTATAATACTCCACTCTATGGACACAGCACAATGCATTCAACAAGACCCTAGTGATGAACATTAGGTTAGACCTAACTTTTCTTTTGTTACAATCAGTGCTGCAATGAATAAATTCTCCTGTGTGAGGATATCCATAGGATAAAATTTTCCTGAAAGCAGAATTACTGAGTCAAAATAATATGTAACTTTTTAGTTGTCGTAAATGGTCCCAAATTGCCTTTCAGGATGGTATAATTATTTATACCAATGAAATATGACATTTCTTATGTTTCTAAATAATATTTTACCACCCTGCTTAGCACTAAGTCCTTACACAGTCCTGTGACTAGACTCTGGGTATTTGTCCATGTCATTAACATCTATGGTGAACTCCTGACAGGAGATGTCGTTTCCCTTGACCTTGCTTTAGAAGACTCCCAGCAGAGAGCCAGCGTGTGTGGTGCTTGAGAAAAGCTATTTGATGTTGATGATAATGACAAATGGCATTTTAATTTACTGAAAGAGCAAATCAAGTTTCAGAAACCGAGAGTCTCACTTAAAATAATACTCAACTACAACAGCTTCCCTCACTATCCTTTTCATGGGCCGCTAATATAAATACTTTTCATATATCAGTTGTGTTTAAATAGTATTCACTTGGCAATAGTTATGTATTTTTATAACCCTCAGTTTTCACGGGTTCCTTAGGAAGGAAAACAGATTTGCATTTGATAAAATACTTCATCCCCTATTTCCTCTGTGCTTTCTGATACACAAAGGGTATTAATAAAACCCAAATTGCCTGTTAAAAGTAAGAATGATTAGGGTTCCCCAAAAGCGATTTATATCTATCACATGAGGAGCTAGTACATCCTGGGCTGTGATTATAGCAGCCACAGACACCAAGATACTATTGTGTGAGATGGTTTTTGACATATAGAGCAATTCATGGGAGCCTCTAAGTGAAATTTTACATCGGGTCCTAATAACTCATATAATCATGAAAACACTTTCTCTGAGATCTTATGGCTCAGATCTGGGCTCCAGAGAAGGCAGTTATGCATTCAGGGCTCTCTTTTCTAGAAGCTCGCCTTGTCAAAGGCAATGCAGGGCGTATGATCAACATGCACATAACTGTTTATAGAACAAACAACAGGTCGAAATTGAGAGAAACCTAAAATTAGAGCACTTACATGTGTGGAAATAAAAGGTGGATATCTAACTTAAGCAACCACTGGAAGAAACAAAATCAAAATAAATGAATTTAGTGTAGAAGGATGCGTGACTTTTTAACCCTCCCTCAGGCCAGGACACAAACAGTAAGATCTGCCACAGTAGGCCAGTCAGTAGAGATTTCTTGATGTGACTTCTTCAAAGAGTGAAAACAGAACGAAAGAGATAAGCTAACTAGGACTCAGAATATCTGTGACTGAAGCAGAGCAGAAGAGAGGTCGGAAAAGGGACAGATAGAAGTCACGACGGGAAAAAAGCAGAGAGAGAGATAGCAAATGCAGCACTCAGGAGAAAGAAAAGAGAAAAGATGTTAAGGAAACACCATAGGCTGTAGGGCAGAAGGTAGAGCATAGACATATTAAGATCTTACATTTTAAAAGCGATTTTAAAAGGGAGGAAGCCTAACTGCCTGTGCACATAAATGAAATCCTAAATTCTGTAGAATTACATTAACAATTAAGTCTAAGTTAAGATGGGAAGCTTCAGGAGATTTAAAGAAGAGAATTGAAGCTTTGTAGAACCATTAGTTTAAAAAACACCTTCATGACTGTTCTTTTTTTTTCTTAATTAAATGAAATTGAGAGAGTTACTTGTGAGATACACATTATTTTTTGTAACTCTTCTGATAACGAAGAGCAGATGACTTCGATTAATTGTAAGGAGCAAAAGGTGGATCACAGAGAGTTTTCAACCATCTCGCCATGAGCCAGAGGACGTGATCCATCCAACAACACGGGGCTGTCAGTCAGGGTCCTGGCAACGTGGAGATGGATCTCTCTCACACACACAGACACACACACACACACACACACACAGGGCAACCTGAGGCAGGCTGAGTGAAGAACTGTTTTCCAAAGGCGTGAGAGGATCAAGCCAAGAAATGAGGCAGAGTGAAGCATCTGTGTGTGGCTGGTCACAGCAGGGAGACAGTCCCACACCCAGGGCAAGGTTGGAGCAGAGCCATCGGAATCTCACAAGAGAATCCATGACCTCCAGAGAGAAAATAGTGACTGTCAAATTGAGCCCAGAAGAAGGCAGAAGAGGGCTGATGGCCGAGGCGCCAGCTTCCTTCCCTCTGATCTTCTGCCAGCTCTTCCCACTGGACAAAGCAAGCAGAGCCAAAGGGCAAGGGAGCCATGAGTACAAGCCCATAAATATCTCTTCCCCAGGGTGAAAAGCAGGGTAGGGAGGTGGAGAGGAACTAAGCAGGCTCATGGCCAACTCCTAGCACCAGGGATAAACTTTTGCAAAAATATGTTGGAGATCAAAGTTATTTGTCCTGGAATTGGTTGCATGTTTTACAGAATGAGTCAAACTCCCTAAGAGCAAATTTGACATTGGAGATACCTGCATTAACTCTCTGTCCTGTGAGACACCCTATGTAATCTGATAGCTTCTTTGATCCCATTGGTCCCAGTTAGGCAAGAAGAGGACAGTGCCAGGGCCCCTGACTCCCTGCCTACCAGGGAGCAGTCGGTTCTATTCTGCTTTGTGATTCCAGGTTAAACCTTCAGCAGTCGTGAAAATGTTGGCAAAATTTCCCCACACGATGATGGGGAGAGAGTGTGGATGCATAGACACCAATCTCCTGCTATTGTACCTTGGGAAAAAGGTCACCTTGAAGTTTGTCTTAATAATAGTGACTTGGTAGGATCATCTCTCTGCTTGAGAATAAGTTAAAAATTGCAACATGCAGGACTGAAAAATGTTGATGATCTCCCCAGATCACGATTACCAAGATTGGCATGTGGATTTATGAAATGTGATTGAAAATGTAGCAGGTACAATTCGAAGATCGTTTCTACCTCTTAACACTTACTCGCCATATCTTCCTTGATCTGCAGCAGTATTTCTTCCTCCTTGTTGAGGTCTTCTCTTTTCTTGGATCTGTGACTTCACACTTTCTGGTTCATCTCCTATCTCACCATTGGTTCCATCAGTCTCTTTCTTCTTCTCTACCTGTTATCTATCCAATTTGTCTAAATGTCAGCCCTCTCTTATCACCCATAGCCCACACATAGGTCTCATTGTCATCACCAAGTGCTCCTGGTGAAAGCCCTTTCCACCACAATGCCTGCCAGCAGGGTCCCTAGGGAAGGTTGTGCAGATTGTGCACTGCCTAATTGTGGCAGCCCTGCCACCTTTCCACATTGGAGGCTCATTTGCCACAAAGTTCTCATATTTCTGTGCTTCCAGTAAGAATTCTCCCCCTCCCTGAAGTTGCCAAATTTACAGCTCACTACAGGAGAACACACCAGCCTAAAGCCAGCATACAGTGTGGCTAAAATCCACATCTGACTGCATTTTTCTTTACTTTTCCCGTGAACACAGGCAGTGGCAAAAACAATCTCTTCAAACCTTGTTATTCCTTAGGAATGGCACGTAAGAATCACAGTTATATGATTTAAGGTCTAATCCTGCAAACTCAGACTTAACAAATAACAATCAAAGAGGGCTGATATTCAAGAAGGGACCAGGAGAGGTAAAACTCATCAGTTTAAATGGAGGTCAAAGAAAAGAGCAATTCAGTGGGGTCTGTGGTGCAGGGTCAGGCTCTATGGAGAAAGAAAGACTTGGGTTGAAAGAGAGTGAAGGTGTATTGGTTCTGGATGTTATCACAACCTCATAGTCAGTAAATGAGTTACAAAATTCTGCTAGTCCCTGACCCTCATTTTTCCATGAGTGTCATCTTATCGTACCCCCATTTTATCTATCCCAGAATCTAGCATAGTACCTGACACAAACAGGTTTTTAATAAAGAACTTCTTTATGAATTCTTCTTTGTTTCTTCACTATGACACTGATATAAGTCATATGTTGTTCCATCACCAAATAGATTCCTTGGTGGGATCTTCCTGGACCGGGGCACGAACCCACATCCCCTGCATCGGCAGGCGGACTCTCAACCACTGCGCCACCAGCGAAGCCCTATATTCCTTTTTTATTCTTTTCCATTATAGGTTATTACAAGATATTGAATATAGTTCCCTGTGCTATACAGTAGGTTCTGACAATATTTTTTAAAAAAGTATAACTTGATTAGGTTGTCATTTTATTTAAACAAAAGTTAATATTAAATTCTAAGTTCCGAGTAATTAAGTAGTTTTGTTTGGGTGTTTTGTTTGTTTGTTTTGTTTTGTTTTCTGGGGGAGAAGGCTATGTCACACCTGCACAGACAAGGATTCTAGACACTGAATCCACCAGTGCTGAGCAGAATGTCCTGAAGGAATTTAGATAACAAAGAAAATAGGAGTCAGAGAAACTGGGGAAGGTTTTGTGGACCAAGTGTGACCTAATGTTGGTAAGGGGATTAGGAAGCACTGGGATAATTAGAAAGCATGTTGGAAAGACTGTCCAGCAAGGCAGAGGGCAATCAAAGGCGGACAGGCTGGGGGGAGAACAGCATGTGAAGGTCAGCAAAGAAACTTGCCGGACAGAGGGAAGGCTAAGGCAGGGTCAGCGGAGTCCCACAGATGACTGTAGCATCGAGTAAGTTTCTTCATGAACTCATGACACTTCATTTGTCCAGCCATGTGACTGTGGAATTCTGCTGGGAATTGCATCTTCGTCTTCATTTCCCTACATGTCCATTGAATAAATGAACAAATATATAAATGATCGTTGCCCTCTTCCAATTAGTCATTGTAAGGTAATATGTACATATCTGATATATATATATACTTTATATATATATATATCAAATATGTATATTTCAAATATGCTACTATCGCTTCAAGCATTCTAAAATCTTTTTTGTGTAACTGTATTCTTTCAAATAGTCCCAGTCATAAGTCATGTGTTTCAGCTTTGAGGATAGACTGGAAATTGGTAAAAAGTTCAAGTCATTCACAGTCAAACGTAATAAAGAGCAGATAAACTGGATAATCTATATTTAAGTCATCAAGAGGCAGCACTAACAAAATGAGGTGGGTGTCCTTGTGTGGTTTGGACATGTCAAAAATGTGTGACATTGAAGATACTCCTCAGGGGTGGACCAAGAAACATGAAGAATAATTGCCTGGTCTCAGTTGTCAAATCTTTACTGAGCTGGTAACCTCTCTCAACTAACAATCTCTTAAATATGGAGACTTCCCTTGCTTTGACAGCTTTGTATTTAAAATTCACTTAATCAAAGCAACAAATAGAAAATCTGGACAAGAAAAATATGTTCTGATGTAGTTCCACTTAGAAGATATGATGTAGGGAAACTTTTTAAAAATGCCTACTTTTTAGATTTGCAAAACAAATCTTCAAGTTAAATAGTTGAGTTCCTCACCTACATATTACATATTTTCAGCTGAAAGAACTTCCAATATAAAGTTTTCCATCCTCCCCTTACAGTTCATATTATTTTAAGGTTTGTAGTAATTCATTTTTGTGTGGTTAAATGTCATTCTCATTGGAAGGTGTCTATGTTTTTAATTTCACCTTCTTTCCTGGATGTGGGACTAGGGTATTAAAAAACAGTGGCTACTTTGTTCAAGTATTTTTTAACTTTATTTTTCAACCATTTAAAAAATACAATATTTATTTTTTGTTAACATTTGTTTGATACAGGCAGTGGTTGCATATGAATCTGTTATTTTCAGTATTTTGTGCAAATCTGGAATATTTGACAATGATAAATAAAATTATTCGATATAACACATTAAAATACATTTTAAACTCTTACAAAAAGGAGCATGGACAACTTTTGCAAAAAGAGAAAAGGTACTAATGAATCTTTTCACCATGAGGAATACTTTACAGAATCAATTATAGGACCTATCAACAGAAAAAAGATAAATATACAACCTATCTGTCATGTTGATTCACCTGGTCACAAAATTCTCAACCTTTTATTTGCAGGTACAAATAAAACTAAATCTGGTCCATGTGAAGAATAAACGAAAAGGCTCTAACCCATGTTTCTGGATTTTTTTCCCCTTGACGATCCATCTAGGTAAATTCATGCTGCTTTAATAAAACAATATCCAAATTCACCAAAGATTACAAACATCTCTTAGATATTAAGAAGCTGCATTCAGATGGCAGTTGAACCTGTTTGGATCCTTTCACGAGGAAACTGATTTCCTATGCCAGTATTTTTTCGAGTCATTTGTCATTTACATAACACTGAGCAACCAGTACTGGGAATGTCCAAAACAACAAAAAAGCCTCTATAACAATTTTCGACACAGGGCACTTCATGCAGAAGCCCGTATATTCATCAGCAGCAGATTCATGGCATTTTCTGTTTAGCTGGCCATTTCCTAGTGGAATCGTGATGTTTTATTTGGCGAGTAACAGCTTCAGGAACAGGAGAGCAGTTGTATTCATGAAGCCAACGATTGGAAAGAATTTCCTTGCTTATTTTTTTCTTCTGTGTGTGTGTGTTTGTGCTTGTACATGTGTGTGTTTTTCTTCAAGATCTTGGGTGCAAACGCCACCTTATTTATGCTTGAGAAAGTTGAAAACATGTCGGTACATAGCTTATATTTGTGGGTCTTCTGTAGTCCTTTCTCTTAAATGTTTTCTTTAAATTTCCCAGCTATATTTTAAACTATTTGGTTAACTGTTCTGACTGCATCAAATCTGTATTAATATTACTATTTTTAGCTTAAGCCCATCTTCCACTCCACATCCTTAAAATATATATATATAAAACAGATAACCGCTTTTCCAAAGACAAAAATGGAACGTGGGAAAAGGAAATTGAATTATCACTAACAATACAATTGCTTCAATAAAGTTTAATTTACTAAAAAAGCACTAGGTTATAGTCAGTCCTAAGAGAGAATTGTCTGTTTTCACATTTAGTATCCGTTTTAGGTCATCTTGGCAGTCATAATATAAACTAAAGTTGACATGTTATTGATAGTGTGTCTTTAATAGGTCTATCTTGCAAGCAAACATTAAATTCTGGTCTTTGAAATCACTGTCTATCTCTGACTCTCACACTTTTGTCTCTTAAGCTATATTTAATTATCTCTATAGAAGAGAAAATGATTGCAATAAAAGCGAACAATTTACTTTTTTGATATTTGATTCATTTTTATCCTCTCTTTCAAGAGAGAGGCAATATTTGGAGTAATCTGGTATATAAAACCATCTCGTAATTTGGGTCCCTTTTTAAGTGCATGTAAAGATTAGCATGATTTGATTTATTTTTGACAAGGGATGGTAAATGTTTTTTTAAGAACAACGGTCTGCCAGGAATATTTTAAGAGCCTTTAGCTTTGCTAGAAGAATAAACCATGTCAGGTGTTTCTTGGGACTGAAAGATGAGCTTCAACCCCTTTTACTCTTGTTTATCCTATAACTTTTTTTAAATAATTCTTAAGATAATCAAGAAGTTATGAACTCTGCTATTTAAACACAGTGCACAAGAGTGACATTCAAATATAAAAGCTACTTTGAAAGAATCACAAAGCAGGAAGTGACCTGGGTGTGCTTTTAATCCAAGTCATAGAGCATTTAAACTCTGCCAGCATAGTTTAACCTCATTCCTAAAATCACTAGGAAATAAAATTATACAGTTTCACAGAGAAACCTACTCAAATGTGTCACACCTTTCCTCAGGGAAGCAAGATGTCCAAATGAAACTTTAATACAAAAATTGAATGCTTCTCAGTGACAATCTCATTTATAACATTTTGAGATCAGTGTAGGTAGCTGGATACAGAGGTTATGGACCAGGCATGCTGGGGTTCAGTTCTCTGAGTATATACCTCTTTCATCACTGAGGTCAAAGTCATGCAGCATTTCCAGGCCTGATAGGCCTACATAAGCTGGACAGTAGTAAGGAAATGAGCAGACAGGTCACTCACAAGCTATCCAACGTGAATTATCAACCCATAAAGGGTGTCATTCATTTTAAAACCCCTTTATTACTCTGAGAGGTAATCATCATATTATCATGGGTGGTAATGCAGCTCTTGTATTTTTCACAGGAAAAAGCACAGACTGAAAGCTGAGACTGGTGACACACAATCGAGTCTGACATTTTAAAAACTGTATTGTACCTGTCAAATTAGTGACACAGTTGCTAAATACAACAGTTTTCAATAGGAAGTGACTAAGAAGTTTGACCCCAAAATCTATACTGAGTCTTCTCAATCATTCGAGGTCTTATACTGTCCCCTCTCAAAAAATATTAGAAGTACTTTATAATCATTAAAACTATGCAGCAAATAAGCATATGAAAAGTTACTCAATATCATATGCCATTAGAGAGTTGCAAATTAAAACACTAATGAGACACCATTATACACTTATACATTATACACTTATCACAATGGCTAAAATCTAAAACACTGACAACTCCAAATGCAGAATGTGAAGCAAAAGGAACTCTCATTCACTGTGCATGGGAATTCAAAATGGAAGACAGTTTGGCTGTTTCTTGGAAAAATAAACGTGTGTTTACCATTTGATCCAGCAGTTGAGTTCCTTGGGATTTCCAAAAGAGTTGAAAACTTATGAACACACAAAAACCTGCACACAGATATTTATAGCAGTTTTATTCATAATTGAAGTAACCAAGATGTCCTTCAGTAGGTGAATGGATAAACAAGTATGCATCCATACCATCGAATATTATTCAGTGCTAAGAAGAAATGAGCTATGAAGCCACAAAAAGACATGGAAGAGTCATAAACGCATATTACTAAGAGAAAGAAGCCAATCTAAAAAACCTACATACTGTAAGATTCTGACTACATGACATTCTAGAAAAGGTGAAATTATGGAAATAGTAAAAAGATCAGTGGTAGCCAGGGGTTAGAGGGAGGTAGGGATGAATCGGTAGAGCACAGAGGGTTTTAGGGCAGTGAAACTATTTTGTATGATACCATAATGATGGCTACATGTCATTATACATTTGTCAAAACTGGTAGATCTATATAACACAAAAAATGAGCCTTAATGCCATCCATGGATTTTAGCTAATAATAGTGTATCAATATTGGCTCATCAATTGTAACAAATGTTTCACACCAATGCAAAATGATGATAAGGGAAACCAAAGGTGGGAAGATAGGAGAAGGTTATGGGACCTCTGTACTTTCTGCTCAGTCTTTCTGTAATCATGGAACCGCTCTGAAATAACAAAGATTATTAATTAAAAACAATAAAGTCCATATTGAAGAAAATGAAAAAAAATTTTAATTATTTTACAAGACAAAGATTGCCTATTGTTTTCTAACAAAGTGTCCACATTTCTTCTTACTGGAGAAGAAGGATTTTGTGACTAGTTGCCCTATTCAAGTGATTATCACCTGCTACAACATCCTCAACAAATATATGTCAACTGCAAAGAATGACTTGGTATCTCCATTGAAGCAGATTTCTAGAAAGATTGGCCAATCCAACTTTTCAAGTGATTCAGTATTCCCCATGAACTGTGCACTTCCTGGCCAACACAAATAATTACTGCTGCTACATTACTAAAGCTTAACATTTCAATCTAAGGTGGTGAAGAAATTACTAAATAAGTAATAGCATTAGGGATGCATATGTTCATTACTCATTTTTTTTTTTCTTTTTGCAGTACGTGGGCCTCTCACTGTTGTGGCCTCTCCCATTGCGGAGCACAGACTCCAGACGTGCAGGCTCAGCGGCCATGGCTCATGGGCTCAGCCACTCCGCAGCATATGGGATCCTCCCAGACCGGGGCACGAACCCGTGTCCCCTGCATTGGCAGGCGGACTCTCAACCACTGCGCCACCACGGAAGCCCCCATTACTCATTTCTAAAGCATAAGTTCTACCCTTTAGAAGTTCTTTATACAAATAAAGGAAGATGGAAAATAACATAGAAATGTAGTTTCCTCCCACCATGATAACTGCATGAACTACCCAGAGATTGAATAGATTGGGGAGCATTGATACAATTTCGAGCCTTTAAGATGCCTTGTCTTCTAATATGATGAAACAGCTAACTGTTAGAAACTTAGCTGTGTTAGAAACATTTAGTGTCAAATATTTTCATATACCTTATTGGAAACTTTTCAGAGCAATAAGTTTCTGGGCATGGCAGCTGCTGAAGTTGCAGGAAGTCATCTGATTTTTTACACCCACTAGTACAATTCAAAGATTTCTGGCAAAAGGTTCCAACTAATTTTTATTAAAGGAGTTAACTAAAAGAGTAAATTTTATAAGCCAGTGAGAGCACAGTGGTTCAATGTTAACATTCTTCTGCCTATTTCATTGTTTTATTCATTTAACAAATACGTGGTGAACCCCTAGTATTACCTGTCAGGCACTGTCCTAGAAAATGGCTATACATTTGTGAAGAAATATGAATCTGCATTCTAGATCTTAGATTCTAGTTCTTGAAGTTTTCTGTTGGAGTAGTTTAAGGTGGAATTAAACCTAATAAATTTTTTGTCTCTATAGTCAAGACCTACTTTTTAAGATATTCCCATCTCCTACCTTTTGAGAAGTCCAACTCAGAGTCTTCTATGGAAGTCAGAGAATGGAAGAAAAGAATAACAGGAGGAACCAAGACGGGGGAAAAAGAAAAAGAAAGAAAGAGGAAATAAAGACCCAGTTTACTTAAGGAATTATGAATGCAAGAGAAACTTTATTTTTAAATATTTGTAACCTTAGAAATGCATTCATCTATGGAGGACCTACTCTGTGTTACGCATTGCACTAGTTCCCAAGAATAAAATAGTGAGCAAAATATACAAAGTCTCAGCCCTCATGAAGCGTACAATCCATGGTAGAAACAGGAATTCATCACATCAAAACGCAAATCTATAAATAGAAAATGCAAACCATGTTTTTAAAGATATGTAAAGGGAGAGACTGGTCAGGAGAGACTTTCCTGCAGAAATGACATTTGAACTAAGCTTTCAAGGATAAAAAAGAGAGAAGTTGACACTTCTTTTATTTTAACATCTTTATTGGAGTATAACTGCTTTACAGTGCTGTATAACAAAGTGAATCAGCTATATGTATACGTATATTCCCATATCCCCTCCCTCTTGCGTCTCCTTCCCACCCTCCCTATCCCACTCCTCTGGGTGGTCGCAAAGCACTGAGCTGATCTCCCCGTGCTATGCGGCTGCTTCCCACTAGCTATCTATTTTACGTTTGGTAGTGTATATATGTCCATGCTACTCTCTCACTTCATCCCAGCTTACCCTTCCCCTTCCCCATGTCCTCAAGTCCATTCTCTACATCTGTGTCTTTATTCTTGTCCTGCCCCTAGGTTCATCAGACCATTTTTTTTCCTTAGATTCCATATATATGTGTTAGCATACAGTACTTGTTTTTCTCTTTCTGACTTACTTCACTCTGTATGACAGAATCTAGGTCCATCCACCTCACTACGAATAACTCAATTCACTTCTTTTTATGGCTGAGTAATATTCCATTGTATATATGTGTCACATCTTCTTCACCCATAGTAAGTGCAGAGGTCCTGACATAGAGTATAATATATTCCAACAGAAGCACAATTGGAGAGCTAAAATGAATGAGAGGAATGGGTTCAAAAAGTCGAGCCCATGTGTTCATGACACATCCAAAAAATTAAAGTATTCAAAAGCTGTAGCATAGAAATGTGTGCATAAGCTTTCTTCTACATAAGAAAGATTTCTTTTTTTTTTTAATTTTCCTGTGACCTGGAAAGTAGTGAATATTTTTGCTGACAGTTCTCCCACTGATTCTGCATTTACCTTATACTGAGCAGGACCCTATGAGGCCTTCCCAGAACAGACCCCCTTACCCTGTGTCCTCCACCTGCCTTTTGTCTGTAGAAAAATTTTAGTCAAAGAATAA
Source organism: Leucopleurus acutus (assembly GCF_964270905.1). Classification (NCBI taxonomy): domain Eukaryota; kingdom Metazoa; phylum Chordata; class Mammalia; order Artiodactyla; family Delphinidae; genus Leucopleurus; species Leucopleurus acutus. The sequence continues at coordinate 23,391,967 of NC_139154.1, forward strand.
ATTTAATCAGAGAAGTGAGAAAATGCAGAAAGAAAGGAAGACAGTCAAGCAAGACAAAATAATAATACTTTAGCCGTTAAACAAAATCAAGGACCTTTAGTTCCTCCTCAAGGACTCTAGAGAATATTCTGAGCCATGTCCTTTGAGCTGTTTTGTAGATACTGAAACCCCCTCCAGGTGGGAGAAGTTAACTGTCTGCTGCCCATGAGCACTGAGACCCCAGACCTGTTGGAACCAGAAGGTTGATGATGCTGACTCCTGATTACCCCACAACTGACCAATCAGAAGAGTGTCCACGAGCTGACCACGCCCTGCTCCTTAAACGCTATAAAACTCCTCACTACCTCCTTCAGGTCAGGATACATAGTCTTGTGGGCATTAGCTCGCTGTGGCCCCCTTTGCCTGGTAAAGCAATAAAACTATTATTTTCTACTTCACCCCAAGCTCTTGTCTCTGCATTTCTATTTCACACTGGTAAACCGAGGACGCATTTCAGCAACAACATTGGTGATAACCAATTTTCTCCCAAGAGTGTCATAATTCTAGATTGATATGAAGGAAATACTGATTGTCAGAACAAACCATCTTATAAAGGTGTCTGCCCGCTGTCTGGGTGGCAGTGGCAGAATTTTTGCTTTACTTATATTTACAAATTGAGATTTTTGTTCCAATGAAATTATGATGTATACATGACAATCATGTGAACATATAGACTTACACATAGAGGACAGTGGGGAATTACAGCTTGAGAAAATGGATCCTTCCGGGTGGTTTTTGCTAGCATAAGGAAATTGATACCATCCCTAAGGTGCTCTTCAAACAGATGGGGTCAGAGAACAGAAGAGGAAATGAAGGGGAGTTCACTGACCCTTGCTGGCCTGAGCCACAGGGCAGGTAAGCACAGGATTTCCACTTTACTCATTGCCTTCCTAGTGGTGGCCCTTGGCTATCTGCACAGGCAAGACTTTCTCCACTAAAAAAAAAAAGTGATCTGTAAACATACAATGGTTTTATTTATTGTATAGTACCACATTATTTTGAATTATTGCCATAAGGATTGGGGAGCAGCGTACAGTTTTAAAAACAAATTTGAAATAGAGTTCAAGCAAGTCATGCAATTTGGGGGGGTGGGGGGTGTTTATTAGTAATAAAACTACAAGTTCTTCACCCAGGTCTCCTCGAAGAATGATACAAAGTGCAGCTTTCACCCAAGCCTGTAATTTTCCATGTAATGGAGGTGCCTCTCCTGTCCCATATCAGAAATTGTACTCAGGGGAAGAGATTATGAGCACAGCCATATCATGATGTCGTACAAGAGAGGCTAGACCTTGTCACCTGGATCCATTTTCATACCATTCTGGAAACTTCTTTACCAACACTGATAAAAAGTTGAAATGACATTTGTATCTTTCCCTAAAATTATACTTGTATGAACATATTATAAAGTGGGCTGTAAGCATAGAAAAGCACATCTAAGTAGTAAAGTACCAGTGATCAAGCATCATATCCTTGTAAAGATGGTTTGTTTTGTTTTGTGTTTCCATAACTAGAGATTTCTTGATCTTTGAAAAGAACTCCCAGATTTTGTAGCTATTTCTACTTCAGCAAAAATACATACATAGTTGTATCCAGTTTTACTAATATTGGACATTAGATTGGCTTTTAAAATTTTTTCGTTGGAGATGAAGAGCTCAGATTAAATTAGCATTTGCAGATTTGGAGAAAAGGAAGGGCTGAAGATCCAGGTGTTACAAAACATTTAAGTAAATGAGCATGCAGTGTTTTGACTTTTTAAAAAAAATTTTGCATTTTTAATTTTGTCTTAAGAAATGTAGTTCAAAGGCTCAAGACTTAATGCCAAGAAAAGACTTAAAATAAAGCCTCGGACTCCTGATTCTGACCATGACAGAGTAACAGATATTGAAATAACTTCTCTTTATAAACAACTCTAACACTGGACAAAATATATAAAACAACTATTTTCAGAAGCTGAAAACTAGGCAGCAGAGTGGAGGAAGACACACTATGTGGTTGCTACACTACCCACACATTTCTGCCTGGAAGAACTTGCCCAAGCAAAGCAGTGTGGTCACTCTAAGAGGGCAAGTCAGAGATCACGGTATACATCTGTATAAAAAATTTCCATTTGCTGAACCTCGTAGCATCAACTGCAATATCCAGTGTAAAATAAAAACTGTATATGCAAACCAGGCAAAGACATTACAGGAAAACTACAGACCAATATTTCTCAAGAACATAGATTCAAAACTCCTCATCTAAGCATTAGAAAATCAGATCCAACAATGTATATTCATTAACCACCAAATCCCACAATCAAATGGGATTCATTAAAAGTATGTAAAGCTAGGGGTTTCCCTGGTGGCGCAGTGGTTGAGAATCTGCCTGCTAATGCAGGGGACACAGGTTCGAGCCCTGGTCTGGGAGGATTCCACATGCTGCAGAGCGACTAGGCCCGTGAGCCACAACTACTGAGCCTGTGCGTCTGAAGCCTATGCTCTGCAACAGGAGAGGCTGTGATAGTGAGAGGCCCGCGCACCGCGATGAAGAGTGGCCCCCACTTGCCACAACTAGAGAAAGCCCTCACAGAGAAACGAAGACCCAACACAGCAAAAATAAATTAATTAATTAATAAACTCCTACCCCCAACATCTTAAAAAAAAAAAGTATGTAAAGCTGGTTCAACATTCAAAACTGGAATTTCCCTGGTGATCCAGTGGTTAAGACTCCACACTTCCCCTGCAAGGGGTGAGGGCTTGATCCCTGGTCAGGGAACTAAGATCCCACATGCTGTGTGGTGTGGCCAAAAAAAAAGAATTTCAAAAATTAATTCATATAATAAGTAACATTAAATAAATAAAAAATGAAATGGGATAAATAAAAAATAAAATTATTGTATCAGTTAGATGTGTTAAAAAGCATTTGACAAAGCTTAATACCTATTCGTTGTAAAAAACAAAAAACAAATCAAAACTCAACAAATTAGGAACAGAAGGGAACTTTCTCAACTTGATAAAGAACATCTACCAAAAACACAAAGAAACAAACAAAAAGATCAAGCAAACAAACAAACAGAACAAAACCCTACAGCCAACATAATACTTAATGGTGAGAAACCAGAAGCTTGTGCATTAAGATCAAGAACAAAGCAAGAATGCCCCTCCTTACCACTCCTTTTCAACACCCTACATGAAAACTTTCCTAATATAATAAGACAAGAGAAGGAAATAAAATATATGGAGATTGGGAAGGAAGACATAAAACTGTCTTTGTTAGCACATGACATGATTGTCTACATAGAGAACTCCAACGACTTAACAACAAAGAAAACAGAAAACCTGGAAGTATTAATCAATTATAGTAAGATTGAAGAGTATAAGCTTAATATACAAGAGCCAATAGCTTTCCTATATAAAAACAATTATCTCAGGATTTGAAATTAAAAACACAATACTGTTTACATTAGCACCCCACCAAAATAAATACTTAGGTATAAATCTACAAAATATGTATAAGATCTATATGAAGAAACAACAAAACTTTGATGAAAGAAATCACAAAGAAAAACAAAGTAAATAAATTCCACAGTAATGGATAAGAAGACACAGTATTTTTAAGTTGTCACTTCCTCTCAACTTGATTTATAGATTTAATGCAATCCCAGTAGAAATTCCAGTAAATTATTTTGTGGACATCAACAAACTGATTCTAAAGGTTAAAAGCAAATATCCAGAATAGCCAACACTATATTGAATGAGAGAAACAGTCAAAGAACTAATACTACCTGTGACTCAAAGACTTACTATAAAGCTACAGTAATCTAGACAATGTGATATTGGTGAAAGAATGATAGATCAACGGAACAGAATAGAGAGGCCAGAAATAGACCCATGCAAATACAGTCAATCTATTTTTGACAAGGGAGCAAAGGCAGTCTTTCCACCAAAGGCACTAGAACAACTGGTCATCCACATGCATGGAAGGAATCTAGACACAAACCTTACACCCTTCACAAAAATTAACTCAAAATAGATCATAGATCAAATGTACAATGAAAAACTATAAAACTCCTGGAAGATAACAGAGGAAAAAATCTATATGACCTTGAGTTTGATAATGATTTTTTAGATACAACACCAAAGGCATGATCCATGAAAAAAAAAATTGATAAGTTGAACTTCATTAAAATTAAAATGTTTCCATCTGTTAAAGACACTGCCAAGACAATGAGAAGACAAGACACAGACTGGGATAAAATATTTGCAAATAGCACACTTGATAAAGGACTGTTATCTAAAATATCCAAAGAACTCTTAAAACTTAATTACAAGAAAATGAACTACTTGATTTTTTTCTTTAATTTTTTTTCTTTAATTTTTTTTCTTTTGGCTGTGTTGGGTCTTTGTTGCTGCATGCCGGCTTTCTCTAGTTGCAGCAAGTGGGGGCTACTCTTTGTTGCAATGTGTGGGCTTCTCATTGCAGTGGCTTCTCTTGTTGCAGAGCACGGGCTCTAGGCTCATGGGCTTCAGTAGTTGTGGCATGTGGGCTCAGTAGTTGTGGCTCAGAGTCTCTAGAGCTCAAGTTCAGTAGTTGTGGTGTACAGGATTTGTTGCTCCACGGCATGTGGGATCTTCCTGGACCAGGGATAGAACCAGTGTCCCCTGCACTGGTAGGCAGATTCTTAACCACTGTACCACCAGAGAAGTCCCCTGAATTTTTAAAAATGGGCAAAAGACATTAACAGATACCAAAGAAGATATACAGATAGCAAATAAGCACATAAAAAGATGCTCAACATCACACAGCGTTATAGAATTGAAAGTTTAAACAACAATGAGATACCACTAAATACCCATTAGAATGGCTAAAATTCAAAACACTGACTGCACCACAAGCTGGCAAGGATGTGGAGCAACAGGAACGCTCATTCGTCGCTGGTGGAAATGCAAAATGGTGCAGCCACTTTGGAAGGTAACATGGCAGTTTCTTACAAAACAAAACCTACATTTATCATACAATCCAGCAGTAACACTCCTTGATACCTACCCAAATGAGTTAAAAACTTACGCCCACACAAAAAACCCACCTACCAATTTAACAGCACTTTTGTTCATAATTACCAAGAGTTGGAAGAAATCAAGATATGCTTCAGTAGGAAAGTAGATAAATAAACTGTGGTACATCCAGACAAAGGAATATTATTCAGCACTAAAAAGAACTGTGCTAACAAATCATGAAAAGACATAGAGGAATGTCAAGGCATTTTACTAAGTGAAAGAAGCCGACCTGAAAAAGCTACATGCTACCTGATTCTAATTGTATGACATTCTGGAAAAAAAGCAAAGCTTTGGAGATAATAAAAAGATCAGTGGTTGCCAAGGGTTGGGGTTGGGAGAGGGATAAATAGAGCCCAGAGGATCTTTAGAGCAGTGAAACTATTCTGTATAATAATACTGTAATGGTGGATTTATGTCATTATGCGGCTGTCAAAACCCGCAGAAGGTACAACACTAAGAACAAACCTAAGGTACACTATGGAGTTTGGGAGATTATGATGTAGGTTCATTGATTTTTAAGAAGCGACCACTTTGGCCTGGGATTTTTTGGCGAAGAGACTGTGATTGTGTAGGGGCAGAGAATAGAGAAGCTTTGTATTTTCTGCTCAATTTTGCCGTGAATTTAAAACTGCTTTAAAAAAAAAAAGAAAGCCTGTTTAAATAAATTATCGATAAGCAAAGAAGCAGAAAAATGTGCCCTACAAGTAATAGGGATGTTTCAATTAGCAGATAAGACTTTGGAAAAGTTATTATAAATGTGTTCCAATACTCAAAGGAAAAATTTTATACAAAGAGTGAATGGATCAGAAATCTCAGTACAAAAAGGGAAACAAAAAAGAAAAGAAAAAAGAGGAGAGGAAACAGACGGAAATTCTAGGCCTGAAAAACACAACTGCAGAGCAAGAAGAAGCGTTATCATACACAAAAACAGTAATAAAAATACTACTGACTTCTCAACAGAGACAATACAAACAACAACAAAAAGAGGAGCAAAGTCTTTAATATTTTCCAATCACAAGGTACCAGAAAAAAATGTAGGAAAATATCTTTTGAACCTTTCAGTAGACAAAGATTTCTTAAAAGAACCACAGAAATACCAGATATTAAATTTAAAAATCAATAATGTTGATACCTCAAAATTAAATATATTTGATTATCAAAAGATACTCTCAAAAATGTGAACAGGGAAGCCACAGACTGGGAGAAAAATTTCATAAAATATATATCAGTCAAAGAAATTGTACCCATAATGTATGAAGAATTCCTAAATTCTGTAATGAAAAGCCCCATGATTGCATTAAAAAAATGGGCCAAAAACTTCAACGGACACTTTTCAAGGGCATGGCCACAAACCCCACAAAAAAGTGCATCACTGAAGATTGTTAGTCATAAAGAAGATGCAGATTGAAACCACAATGTGATACCATTCCACACACTTGAATGGCTCAAATTAAAATAAATGAAGAACTAAAACTGAGAACTCAAAATCGTAAAATCATTTTTGCCAAATGGGTTGGCTGTTTTTTTTATAAAGAAGTTATAGTCTTCCTACAGCCCACCAATTTACCTCTAGGTATTTATCCAGGATAAATGAAAAACAAAAAATCCCACCAAAAATTGCATAAGAGTATTCATAGTAGCTTTATACATGATAGCCAAAAATTGGAAAAAACAAAAATAAATGCATCAGTAGGAGAGCCAATTAAGAAATTATGGTATATTCATACAATGAATAACTACAAATATGTGCAGTGACATCAATAATACAGATGGATATTGTAAATGTAAAAGAATTCTGTGATAGATCCTCATGATGGGAACAGCCCCACCCCTTGTAACCCTGTATGCTCTCCTCCCTCTGAGGGTGAGTGGGAGCTGTGAATAGGAAGGATATCACTCTTAGGATTAGGCTGCATAATATGGCAATATTTAAGTTCCCCAATCAGTTGGCTTTGAGTTAATGGAATGAGAAATTATACTGTGTAGGTCTGACTTATCCAATGAAATCTCTCCCCTTGTTAGCCTTGAAGCTGTGAAGGACCGTGTTGTGAATTGCCGATGCGGACAGCCTCAGTCTGGACTCAGTCAACCACCTACACGAGCTTGGAAGAAGACCCTGAACTGCAGCCCTGTGACCCCCTGAACGGAGGACCGAGGTAAACCGTGCTTGGATTCCTGACACCTGGACATTTTGAGGTAATAAATGAGTTTGTTAAGCCACTACATTTGTGGAAAGTTGCTGCACTGAAATAGATAAGGGATAGAAAATCAGACTTAAAGAATACTGAAAGATATCATATAAAGTTCTGGAACAAGGATATATGGGGAAAGATTCAAAACAATGGTTGTCTCTTCTGGTGGAGGGGATTGACTGGGAAGAGGCCTGAGGTAAACTTTTGGGGTGATGGAGATTTTGGAACTATACACTTAAGATCTGTGCGTTTCACGGTCTGTAAATGTATATCCAAAACCAAGCTTGCATTTCTATGTACCTTGTTTCTGCAAAGCCACTGCTCTCTGATATTTCCTGATGCAGGCTCATCCGAAACCCCCAGTCCCCAGACGCTCAGATTGTTTCTAGTCATTCAGGCCAGCACAGATAGGCGGGTTTTCCAAATCATGTTTCACATCAAGATTATTTTTAATCTTAAAATAAAAAGGAGCTAAGTGAGCTGTCTTTTGAGATATCTGAAAATTTACTTTTTAAAAACCACACAAAAGATGGGTTGTTGTGTGATCCCAAGACATATTGTACCTCTTTACACCAGGGTCAGCAAACTGTGGCCCCGAGGCCAAAAGTGACCTCTTACCTGTTTATATCGATATCAAGTCAACATGATAAATAAATACCATGCAGGATATTATATCGTGAAAACAAGTTTTCCTGTAAGATGACTATTGCAAATATTACTTTAAAATAAACATCTGAAATTGAAATTTATAGGATCCCTGTAGCTTTTGATGCTGTGAACTTCCAGAGAGGAATATGGCCTGCAGGTATAAAATCCTCTCGTCACCCTATTATCATCATACTATTGACTATTCTGCCTACCATGCTTAATAATGGTGTGAATTGGACAAGTTATTTAGTCTTTAGAGACACATTTTCCACCCATAAAATAGTTATAACAATAGTACACAGTGCTGTTTTGAAGATTAAATTAAGTGACATAAAAACATATGCACAGAAGGGTACATAACAAGCACTCCATAAATGAAAGTTCTCTTTTTTTCTCCTGCCACTTTCTCTCCCCATCTCTGCACCATTTCTAGAGCACTCTTTAAATGTTCAAAATTATCAGCTATTTAGATTCAACTATTTTGTCCTAAAGATCTTAGCTAACTGAATATTGACTTTTGATTCGTCTTTCATTTTTAACTATTCATTATCTCTGAAATACTGGGAAAAAAAAATATAATCATTCTCTTCTGGGGGTCACAGTAACTAACTTCTAAAAGCTAATCCTTTGCTTAAATGAGGAGGATTTCTCTCTTTTCCCCTGTCGAGAAGTCTTATTTCTGTTTTGAAATTACATGTTATATTCACATGTTGCAGGACTTCAGTTTCGGAGTTTGGCCTCTGGAAAGTCAAATTAAATTCCTTGACGCAGAATTCTTATTTATAGGATCCATTATTTTGATGAAGACAAGTCTCAAATAGGACAACATAATACTCAAGAAGGAATCTTGAAAGTAAATGCTTTGGAAGGGGATCAATGCAGTTCTAATTCTGCGGAATAGCTGGTCAAAGTAGGAGTTCTTTGAAAACAATGGGGTTATTTAAATTCCACCTTGAAAACTGAGTGACAGTTTGCCCAGGGAACTATTGTGTTCCAAATTCCATCTCAGGACAGGCCCTGCCTTCCCACAGGCCACTGAAAAGGCTTTTATTTTGTCATCCTCTTCTAAAGGCTCCTTCAAAACCTTCCCAACAAACCAGGATTTTCTGCCATGAAAAACAAAAGCTATTTTTTTAAGAAAAGAAAATATACCTCCTTCAAATTAAGCTTCACGACAATGAAAGTTCTAATAATTTCTTGGCAGATTTCGGAGACTATGCAATTCGAACACTTTTTCAAAAAAATTTGTCTTGTATCTAATCATTTTAATTTCCTTCTGCTTGCCATTTGTATTGTCTAGTTATTCCACGGAATGTCTAGTTATTCCGTGGAATAACTAGTTATTCCACGGAATAACTAGATAATACTATATTGTAAAAGTAAACTTAGCTGTCTAATAAAGTCAGTGACCTTACTGTGAAACTTGCCAAAGGATCTATGTTTAAGAACCACCCACTTAATCTGAATTTTCTATATAAGCATATAATTTTTTACAATAATTATATTTTGGAAGATGCTCTCAGAAATTATCTCCCTAACAAAGCGCTAATCATTTAGAAAGAGTATTTTGTAATATATAAACATAAATACACATACACGTGAGCGTGTGTGCACACACACACACGGTTTGTAAGGCTGTTTAGTATTTTCATTAAAAAGTGTATCCATATCCAAGAAGAATGGCTTCTGAGAACTAGGAGGTGCTCTAAAATTAACATTAAGAACTTAAGAGTGATTGTATTTTGCAAATCAACCCAAAAATACTCTTTCCCAAAGTCAACTCAAAGAAGAAATGTGAAGCACACACACCTTCACAAGATTCTGGTTTACTGCCCAGACTGGAGGAGGAGCCTCCTCCACACACACAGAGGGAAAATGCAAAAAATGAGGACCAATTCGCTTAAAAAAAAAATCATCCTTATGTTTTTTAAAAACTCAATAAAATAGAAATAACTGAATATTTCCTGAACAGTTCCTAAAACAACATCTCAATTGGAAATTGTTAATTAAAGGCATTGTTATTTTTAAAAATTTTCTGCCTTTTAAAAAATTTTTTATTGAAGTAAAGTTGACTTATAATATTGTATTAGTTTCAGGTGTACAGCATAGTGATTCAGTATTTTTATAGATTATACTCCATTAAAAGTTATTATAAAATAATGGTTGTAATTCCCAGTACTGTAGAGTATGTCCTTGTTGCTTATCTATTTTATACATAGTAGTTTGTATCTCTTAATCCAATGCCCCTATCTTACCCTTCCCCCCTTTCCTCTCCCCACTGGTAACCACTGGTTTGTTTTCTATATATCTGAGTCTGTTTCTGTTTTGCTATATACATCAATTTGTTTTATTATTTTTAGATTCTACATATAAGTGATATCATACAGTATTTGTTTTTCTCTGTCTGACTTATTTCACTAAGCATAATATTCTCTGGGTCTATCCATGTTGCTGCAAAAGACAGAATTTCATTCTTTTTTATAGCTGACTAATATTCCATTACATATATATATATATATATATATATATATATATATATATATACATACATACATATCTTCTTTATCCATTCCTCTGCTGATGGACACTTGGGTTACTTCCATGTCTTGGCTATTGTAGACAGTGCTGCTATGAACACTGGGGTGCATGTATCTTTTCTTCTCAAATTAGTGTTTTCTTTTTTTCTGGGTGTATACTCAGGAGTCAAAATGCTGGATTATATGGTGGTTCTATTTTTAATTTTTTGAGGAAACTCCTTACTCATTTCCATAGTGACTGCACCGATTTGCCTTCCCACCAGCAGGGCACAAGTCTTCTCTTTTTACCACATCTTCGCCAATATTTGTTATTTGTAGACTTTAATGATAGCTGTTCTAACAAGTGTGAGGTAATATCTCACTGGTGTTTAAAGCCCTCTCTATGAAGTCTTGACCAAGACAAAATTGTCCACTGTTTACTCTTTAAGAGAACCATGGAGGATTTAGATAAGAGTAGTAATTAAAAGCATAAACGCTGTAAAGGAAGAGGTACTGTTATCTCTATTCACAGATGATATAATTGTCTATTATAAAAATCAAGGAATGAAGTGGAAACCCATTACAAAAAAAATAAGAGAATTTAAGTACAGCCATATGTAAAATTGAAGATACTGAAATAGTTATCATAGCTATAAAATATCAAATAGAAGATATAACAGAAGGAAATTCACTTAATAACACAAAAGGATAAAATTCCTAAGCATATACTTTAAAATACAGGTACAAAATTTATATGAAGAAAACATTAAAATATTTCTGAAAGGCACAAATGTGGACTTGAATAAGTATAAAAATATGGCATAGGAAGACTAATCCTAAAGATCTCAATTTTGCTGAGTTAATATAACTTTATTATGATTCCCAACAAAAATAACAGCTTTTTTTCTTTTCTTTTTAGTTACAGAGGTAGAATATAGCATTTATATGGGAGATTAAGCCAGCAGGAATAGACAGAAAAACCCTAAAAAAAAAAGAATAGTAATTTGGCATTGGTTAATGAATAGGTGAACAGAGCAATAAAATGGTCGCCTAATAAAAATAGTAACCTACTGTGAAGGAGGGTGTAGGTTACAGGAGCTAGCAAAGGAAGACAGACTTCTCTGAATATATCGTATTATACAGTTTATCTGTGAACACTTGTTTCAAGTGACTCTAGAATATGGTATGTGAACTGAACATCCACAGATGTACACAGAGGAAGATATTCTAAGAACACATAAAAACTGTAAACATATCTTAAAATATTCAGTAGTCAATTTGTTAGTAGTAATATTTGTTATTTTTAGAACCATTTTATATGTATATATATTTCCAGATGACACAAATAAAAATTATATTAATATTGTTAAGAAAAAATATTTTTAGTGTAAGTTAAAAACATAGAAGTATAAAATCAAAGAGTCAGGTAAACTTCTGGATGCTACAAATATCCATATAAATTGCTCTTTTATTTTAAATATCTACGTACTAGCTCTGTCCCCTAAAAATGTCCATAACCAATGATAACTTGATAGCAGTGAGCAGCCCTAGTGTCCAGATAGTGTTTTCCAAATGCCACTCTCCACTAAAATGAATTGGGATTTCTTAGAGTAATGGCTAATCCCAGATGTAAAGCAGGAAATAAACATGATGAGTTTAGAAATGTCTTGTGCCAGAAAACAAGAGTGTGATCAAAGACAGATGAGTTGAACCTGAAGGACAAAGAAGGCAACATAAAGATCTCTCATCATCCAAGAGTCAAAGATGGATCAACTTTAGCATCAAACAGAATAATTTATTTAAATATATTGAATATGTAAAAACTTATAACTTCACAATGATATGAGAGAGGGGGCGGGGGTAGATATGAAATATCTAGGGCACCAACTCTGTGCACTGAAAATTGTCAATGAAAGGGAAAAGTTAAGCATTTATTCTGACTTTCTCATGTACACTCTAAGTCACATAAGGCTATTTGATATGACGAATTTCTTCTTTACAGAAGAAAGGTAGCCAATAAATGTGTAAGGAATGGCAAAATCAGAAAATCACCATTCTGCAACACCTAATGAATCAATTCAGTTGTGAAGAGATCCTCAGTGGGTTGAAAGATGGATGAGAAATTTGACAATGAAAAGATCAGGGTTTCAGCACCTGAAAATGGTCAGCCTAAGTATCTCTAAAAATGGGACAACTGTGCAACTGCTCATGATGGATTTTTGGAAGAAAAAAATGTTTTGAACCTGAACCTGAATCTAATCAAGGCTTTAGAGCTGATAGGAATGTTTACATGTGTAAACAGAATGAAGGGCGGGAGGGGGTGGGAGATGGCGCTGCTCTAGATTTTATAACTCTTCGGTGTCAAGGCAAGTAAATATGATGTGTGGACTCTGTGGATACTGACATGAACAAAAGAATTTTGTAGATATTTTTGAGATATCTCATACCACAGCATCATTGTTAACTTTGTTCGGTATAATAAAGGCATTGTTTTATTTATTTTTTATCTATTTTTGGCTGTGTTGGGTCTTCGCTGCTGCTTGCAGGATTTCTCTAGTTGCGTTGAGTGGGGGCTACTCTTCACTGCTTTGCGCAGGCTTCTCATTGCGGTGGCTTCTCTTATTGTGGAGCACGGGCTCTAGGCGCCTGGGCTTCAGTAGTTGTGGCACGCGGGCTCAGTAGTGTGGCTTGCGGGCTCTAGAGCGCAGGCTCAGTAGTTGCTGCGCACGGACTTACTTGCTCCGTGGCAGGCGGAATCTTCCCGGACCAGGGCTCGAACCCATGTCCCCTGCATTGGCAGGCAGATTCTTAACCACTGTGCCACCAGGGAAGCCCATAAAGGCATTGTCATAAAGAAAAATTTTATTTTTAAAAAATGCATGGGAAAATATGAGTGAAAAGACGTGACATTTAAGATTTGTTTCAAAATACTACAACAAAAGAAAAGAAAAAGGAAGAGAGACGAAGAAATAGATGAGGAAAATGAGGCAGAACTTTGATAAAATGTATAATCTGATTGATGTTCATGCTGTTTGTTATACTGTTCTCTGTGCTTTTGTGTGTGTTTGGAAAGGTTTGTAATAAATATATTTTTTGGTGAAGATTGTCGCTGAGATGCAGCCTGGTATCTCAGAGAAACCATTAAGTTTGATATCAGACAGACGTGAATTCAAATCTAGCTCTACCATTTAATTTTTGGCTAGGAAAGAGTTATTTCCATCAGGCAATTTCTACTAACCTCCATTGCTTCATCTATAAAATAGGCAGTAGATTTTCTAAGAGGATAACTGGAAAACGGGGAAAAGACTCTCCTCTTAACAATGGTTCACTAACGAGGATTAGTCAGAAAGTTTCTGACTGCTCTCACCATGTGTAAATCACCTTTTAATCTCAAAGGAGTTGCTAAGTCTTCCTTAACCTATGAAGGTTTTATAAAATATACCACTCCTATGCATTGCTAGTCTAATTATCATTAACAAGAAACTCTCCTACTGAGGATTTCTTAGAAATAGTGCCGTTATTAAGGCAGCTAGCAGGATACCGTGATACGTTAACAAAATTGTGGTGTGTAATTACTTCACCATATCAACAGCGGCTAAAGTGAATTGTAGCTGTTCAGTCATGTATGCCTACTGGTAAGAAGAGGCTGGAGAAGGACTAGAAAGGATTAACATAAAGGAAATGTGAATATTATAAGAAAGTTTTAGGGAAATGGAGACAAGGCATTGCTTGTTGAGAAATGTAATGATACTATGCAAAATTATATATGGTAATTTCAAGCAATGGGCTCTACTGTAGGACACAGACTAAGATGAAGTCAAATAGTACAGACAAATCATGTTTCTCATTTACAACTCTCTATACAAAATACATGAGGTTATCGAACAAAAAGATTCTCTTAGGATATTAAATAATGCTTATTCTCATGGATGAGAATTATTTATTCCCATTTCGAAAGAAGGCTTTAAGAGTCCGTTAACAACAACAACAACAAAAAAACATGGTAAAAGTGAAGGCTACAAAGGACAATTTAATGGCATCTCCTTAAAAAGAAAGGGAAATTTTAAAATCCAGAAGACTCTAGTAAAAATTGTTCTTTAAGAAATCAGAAATTGCAACATAAAATAAATGTATTGATTATGTTTTATTTGTTGGGGATTTTAGCTGGATGCTTGCAAAGGTTCAAAAATAAGGCACAGTCCAGTTTCTTAAGGAGCAGCAGTTTATTAAAAGAGACTGAAAAAAAAACCCAGACAGTTAAAATATAATGTGATTAGGATTTGGTACAAGGAGTTACAGAAAGGAGAACTAATGAAGGAGCTTCTGATTGATCAGATGTGGGTACAGCAGAAATCACATCTGAGCTGAGCCTGGAAGATGAGAGGGATCTCATCATGTAAAGAAGAGAATTTAGACTGAGGAAGAGGCATCCAAAAAGGCACAGGAGCTTGTGTTCAAGGGAAGGTGAGGGGTTCTTTGCACCCAAGCAAGGCAATGGACTACCACAGTCAAGAGAGAATGTTCTCCACTCTGAAGTTTCCCTGTGGCCCCTTGCACTCAGTCCCCACTCTTTGCAATCACAGCCTCGGGGGACAAGTGATCTGCTTTCTGTCTCTGCAGTTTTGCTGTTTCTACAATTTCATATAAATGGAATCATACTGTAGGTACGATTTATTGTGATTGACTTTTTAAACTTCACATACTATTATATTTTTAAGATGCATCATGTTGTTTTATACAGAATTTATTTTGTTCCTGTTTATTGCTGAATGGCATTCAAAGTATAGATATATTATAATTTATTTATCTTTTTATCAGTTGCCAATTATTTGGGTTTTGGGCTACTATAAATAATGCTGCGATGAACATTCAATAATACACTTTTTTTGGATACACATTTTTACTTGTGTTGGCTAAATACCGACCAATTAGAATTATGTCAAGGTATCATAACTCCATTTTCCAAAGTGGTTTTACCATTTTGCATTGTCTCCAACAATGCATGAGAGTTCCAGTTGCTCTATATCTTTACCCAGACTTGGTGTTGTTGGGCCTTTTAACTTTAGTTGTTTTAATAGGTGAATAATGATATTTCATTGTAGCTTTAATTTGCATTTATCTGATAATAAGTGATAAGAATCTTTTGATGTACTTAAAGGCCATTTGTACATCTTCTTTTGAGAAGTGTCGGTTGAAATCCTTTGCTCATCTTAATTGGCTCTTTTCTTTGGAGGGTCCTCCACTCTCTTCGGGGTTCGTAGTTTGGCAACTTCATTTTCTGGTTCTCCAGGGAAGAAAGACTGGGTTTTTCCAAGTGTGTCTTCTGGGGCTGCTATTCATGCCCTGACAGTTGAACTTAGTTTCATGCTAAGAGTTGGGGAGACAGGAGTTCACTTGTATCATTTCATTCTCCATCTCTCCTCTTCCAAATGTGAATGCCCCACCAAAAGTCTGTTTGCTTCTCACACCCTACAACTTTAGTTGCTGTTCTTTAGTGTTATGTCCAGGTTTTCTGCAGCAGGGGATCATTCAGAAGGGTTTTAGACTATCATTTGTGAAAATTTGACAGTGGACTTTCTTTGTCATTCACTCTAAAATATTTTCTAAATTTCTTTAATTGCAGATATTTGAGGTTTTTCTAGATATTTTATTGCAGCTGATCTCTAGTTTAGGTCCACTGTAGTCAAAGAATAGACTGACTGATTTCAACCGTTTTTAATTTTTTTGACATTTATTTTATGGCTATTGTGGTGAATGCTCATATGTGTGTGGAGAAATGTGTATTCTGAGGTTGTGGAGAGTTAGGGTATTATAAATGTCAACTTGGTCAAAGCGGTTGATAGTGTCCTTCAGATCATCTGTAACCTTACATATTTTTTAAAATTTTTATTGGGGTATAGTTGATTTACAATGTTGTGTTAGTTTCAGGTGTACAGCTAAGTGAATCAGTTATACATATACATATATTCACTCTTTTTTAGATTCTTTTCCCATATAGACCATTAGAGTATTGCGTAGGGTTTCCTGTGCTATACAGTAGGTCCTTATTAGTTATCTATTTTATTTTGGTAGTGTGTATATGTCAATCCCCATCTCCCAATTTATCCCTCCCCTCCTCCTTACCCCGCAGTAACCATAAGTTTATTTTCTACATCTGTAACTCCATTTCTTTTGTAGATAAATTCATTTGTAGCCTTTTTTAGATTCCACATATAAGCAATATCATATATTTGTCTTCCTCTGTCTGACTTACTTCACTCAGTATGACACTGTCTAGGTCCATCCATGCTGCTGCAAATGGCATTATTCTGTCCTTTTTTATGGCTGTTTACTGACATTTTAAATTATTCTCCAGCGCCTTCAGAGAGCTGTTTGTATTTTGCTCAGAGTTTATCGTGGTTGTCTGTGGAAGGGTTGACTTAGTAAGAGCTTTCTCAGTCAGATGAAAGTGGATCTTGCCTCATTTATTTTTACATTCTCTTTTCAGTACCCTTCTACTTGCTGAAATATCAATTTTTAATCTAATCAGTGCTAATTAGCTAATCTAATTAGCTTCTTCTAACGTTTCCCAAACTATGGTCTATGAAAGAATATTCTTAGGGATGTTGATGGCTGTTTTGTGAATGGAACAGAGATATAGAACATTTTAGGTACATGGATTTTGAGAAACACCATCTCTCATAGTTCCTTCTTGGAGACTCACGAGGCTCATTAGCACGTGAATTCTGAAAAATATGTTAAATAGTGTTTAAATCACCGGTGTCCTACTCCTTTGAATATTGGACCTTTTCTTCACATCATAGTTATAACATACTATGTGGCAAAGTTAATGAGCCCCTCACTTCTTTTCATGACAATACATTTTCCATACAGCATTTCTCTGCATTCTTGCCCACATTTTTTCCTCTCTGAACTTAACAGAAGGTGTGTTGAATCTACGTAAGCCCTTACCCATGATTAGACACATACCTTTAACATAAAGCCGAATTATAAGCAGCCTTTATATTTCAAAGACACATCTTACAACAGTATTTCTTACTATCTGGAGCTTATAAGTCGTCAGTTTTTTCAACATTGCAAGGCCCCAGATTTCTGGCATTTTTCTCTCCCTTTTTCATCCCTCTTGCAAACTGGCCTGTTCTTTCTAGAGCTCATCTCTTTCTCGTAATACCTTGCCAAAGACTGCTAATAGCAACCAAAACCCACGATTAGTGTTTATTTTCCAGTCTTTTCCCCTTGATCACAAATATCTTAGGTAATCTAAAGATCAGCCTCCCAAATATTTTATAATGCTTCATCGTCTTTCCAACAGGCCATATCATTTTCTTTACCACCCACCATACAGTAGTAAGCCAATGCCAGATATTTTAGGGTTTTGTACAACTCCATGTTTAGCACCAATTCACATGTTATTTTATGGCTCTTTTTTATATTCTCAAATTATACCCATCTGTAGAGCTACATACGGTTTTCTCATACATCCTCAGCATATGGTCAATTTTGTTCTGTAGGATTTTCAAACTCTAACATATGGAAAAGTTTTTTATATCCATACTCGAATGTCTATTAGGCTAATCTTCTACTATGTCTAATAGGTTTTTATTTTACTTGTAGATTTTCTAGATAATAATTTAACTTACAAAAAAAATTACTTGTGTTTTCACTCTCATTATATTGACTAATATCTCTATGCCGATGTTAAAAGATATTGTGACAGTAACAACTACATTTTATCCTTGATTTTCGTACCTCCAAGGTTTCATCTTTAAATATGAGGTTGACTGTTGGATTTATATAAGTATTGGGTTGGCTAAAAAGTGCGTTTGGGTTTTTCCGTAACATCTTAAGTACTTGGCCAACCCAATAGTATTTATAATACGAGGATGTGATCTTCAAAATATATCAAGAATGGATTTTAATACTCTCAAAGGCCCATTTACAGCTGAGCTTAATTATCTAATTAATTTATTTATTAAATATTTATTGCCACTTATTTTGTTACAACACTGGGCCTGCAATGGTGAATAAGAGCAATACAGTTCCTGCCTCTATTGATTTTCCTGTCAGAAATGAAAATTATGTTTACCACTTTATGTTTCACTTTAATATTACATCAATCTTATATTACTGGCAGAAACAGTACTTTTTAATTAAGAATATTCTTCTTAAATGATTAATTTCTGTTATTTTAAAGTATTTTTCATCTACACCAATATGTAAAGTAGACTTAGATTTACATTATTTTTCCAAAACAATATTGTGTTGCGGCTATGCTAGTTTACTAAAGCAGTGAAGTATTTTCCTTCATTTCCATTTTCTGGAAGAGTTCTGAATATAGTATATGTATTTCCTTGATGGGTTGAAAGAAATTGTCCTTAAAACCATCTGTAAGCAGTTTTTTTAAAGTTCCAAAATCTTTTCTTTATATTTATTTGTTATTTTCTAATTTATAAAGTGTTTCCTTATTCTACAGTCACTTGAAAAATGTATAGTTTAAAGACAATTATCACTGTAGAACTTTTGGCTCTTTTTTCCTGCCATTTTAACCCAGTGCACATGTTATTTGCATTGTTTTGACTCTTTTTATAACTATAGTCATTTTAAGCATAATTGCATCAAAAATAACATATTTTCTTTGAGAAATATTTAGCACTATCCACTCATTATTTAAATTTCATGTAATAAAATGGTTTTCATACCGTAAAAAAATCTTAGGTTTGATCTTCTTTGTCTGTCTTCCATATTAATCATCTGGACTATCATTATTTTTATTTCCTTGTACATCTTCTCAGCACTCTGGAATTATATATATATATATATATATTAATTATCTGCTCTTTCTTCAAGTCTCTATTCACGAATCCATAAGCTCCTTGACGATAAGGTGTGTATACCTATTTCAAATGACTATCAAAGTTTCTTTCACATAGTAGCCCCCCAAAAGCAGTGCAAATATGAATTAATATATTCAT
Organism: Leucopleurus acutus; assembly: GCF_964270905.1. Taxonomy (NCBI): domain Eukaryota; kingdom Metazoa; phylum Chordata; class Mammalia; order Artiodactyla; family Delphinidae; genus Leucopleurus; species Leucopleurus acutus. The sequence continues at coordinate 23,411,370 of NC_139154.1, forward strand.
TGAGTGAATATGAACCTAATTAATATTGCAGATAATTCTCAAAAAAAAAAAAGAAAGAAAGAGAAGGGGAAGGAAAAGGATTAGTATAAGCTGTGGTAGACACTAATGTCATTTCCTAACAATATAGTATTCAAGTTTATTTAAACAAACTATGAGCAGTATTTGGATAGGTAGGTAAGGAAAGGAATTAACTAGTTCAATATAACAACTGCAAATGTATGGTTTTAGGTCCTGTTAAAAGTAAGACACATATAGAAATCCCCTGAGATAGCTTCTTTCAAGATTCACTGAAATAAACATGATGAAGCAAAAGAAGATAATGCTTGGCACATTATCCTAGGACAGCTAGTTAATCTATGAAAAGAGTCTTTGAGCAATTGCTCTTAGCTGATACAGCTGCTGTAAAATAAATATTTTGCTCAATATAGGCTCTATTGCTAGAAAAAGAGGAAACCTTCATCCTTCCTCAGGCCTCAAAATAATTAGAAGTTTCTGTTTCTTCTTTCATCCCTTCCCACTCCAACACTCACTTCCTGTGCCCATAAAACAAAGTCAAGGATTTGATCAACCAGAAAACTTGGCAGTGATCTTTCTAATACCTGAGTGCTCTTTGAGGCACAGAAACTACCATCAATCAGGCCCTAACTCTCCAGTCATCTCCTCACTGATACAAACATTAACCTTATTAACCCTTATTCCTAGTTTGTCAGTTGACCGATTAACGCCCTTTACAGTGTTTTTCTCCAGCACGGCATCCAGGCTAAGGGCAGGTACTGTGTTTACTTCCATATATCTTTCACTTCCTTTCATCTGAAACATTGCCACAGCTTCTCTTTGTCTTTTATGACATTGACCATTTTTAAGACCACAGCCCCACCCTCCTCCCACTTCTTTTAACAGAATGTTCCTCACTATGGGTTTTTCTGAGGTTTTTTCATGATTAGCTTCCAATCACATATTTTCAGTCAGGGGTGGGGAGGTCCCCACTGAGCAATGCATCTGGAGGTAAAGAAGACAGGTTTACCTGAGTTTTGCCACTGTCTAAAGCAGGGCAATATGGTTCAGCATCCGATAACATTTTCCTCATTGCCCAACACTCTGTCAAGATCTAACGCCACACACTTTAGTGTTTTGTGGTGGTCATTGCTCTCATGGTAACACCTGACCTCTAGGTACCAATTCTTTGTCAGTTTCTGCTACATTATACCATCTAATAAATAACCCACAAGTGTCCATGGCTTAACAACAGCAAAAGATGATTTGTCCTTCATGTTCAATGTCAGCTGTTGGGAAAGCTCCAGCTTTCTTCCAATATATCTTCATTCTGGGACTGAAGGTGAAGGAGCAACTCCTACATGGGATGTGCCACTCTTGGAGCAGAAGGAAAGAAGCAATGGTAAAGCCGCTGGGCTCTCAGTGCCTCTCTTGGAAGCACCACGTGTTGGTTCTTCTGTCGTTTTATTGGATGAAGCAAATCACATGGCCAAGTATGACATCCATGGGATGGGTCACGGAAAGGACCAATAAACTCTTGAGGACAATGATACAATCAACCTGAATAATAGTCTGAACCAGGATAGAAAATGGGAGTCGGGGGTGGAAAGCAGTACCTGGAGGTTGGTGGTCTGGTGATAGATGGATTCAGTTTGGGGCACATAGAACCCTGGGAATTTTCAGTTTTTCATGGATTTCCTTCTCTCAGGGAAGGACTTGTTTCACACCTGATAGTTCTCTAAATTGAGAATGTCTGGTTGCCTGAAACAGGAAAGCAACTCAGAGAATAAAATCAAACTCCTTACAATGGCCTATATTATGCTGCCTCGTCTGTCTTCTAATGATTTTTTCTAATTTAATTTTATTTTATTGTGGTAAGAATGCTTAACATGAAATCTACTCTCCTAACAATTTTTTTAAGTGTACAGTACAATTTTGTTAACTGTAGGGACATTGTTGTACAGAAGATCTCCTGAACTTATTCATCTTATTTAAATAAAACTCTATGCCCTTTGAGTGGCAATTCCCCACTTCCCCCTCTTGTGCAAACTCCCACAATAGCCATCCCACTCTTTGCTTTTAAGAATTTGCCCTATTTTCAATACCTCTAAAGTGGAACCATGCCTTATTTTCCCTCTGTTACTGGTTTATTTCATTTGGTATAATGTTCTTCAGGTTTATCCACTTTATCACATACTGCAGAATTTCCTTCTTTTTTGAGGATGAAAAATATTCCACTGTATGTATAGACCACATTTTCTTTATCCATTCATCCATCTACGGATATTTCATTTGTTTCCACATCCTGACTGTTATGACTGGTGCTGTGATGAATGTGGGAGTGCTACTATCTCTTCAAGATCCTTCTTTCCATTCTTTCAGATAAATACCCAGAAGCGGGACCACTGAATCATGTGGTAGTTCTGTTTTTAATTTTTTGAGGATACTCCATGCTGTTTTCCATAGCAGTACACCATTCTGCATTCTCACCAACAATGTACAAGAGCTCCTAATTTCTCCACTTTCTCGATAACACTTGTTTTCTCTTGCTTTTTTGATAGTAGCCATCCTGACAGGTATAAGGTGATATCTCATTGTGGTTTTGATTTGCATTTCCCTGGTGATTATAACACTGACCATCTTTTCATATACATCTTGGCCATTTGTAGGTCTTCTTGGGAGAAATATCTATTCCAGTCCTTGACCCATTTTTTAATAGGTTTACTAGATTTTTTTGCTATTGAGTTGTAGGAGTTTCTTGTATATTTTGGATATTAATCTTTTATTGGATATAGGGGCTGCAAATATTTTCTCCCATTCTGTAGGTTGGCTTTTCACTCTATTGACTGTTTCCTTTGCTCCATCAAACTAAAAATTCAGAAGATTTTTTAGTTTGATGGAGTCCCACTTGTCCAGGTTTTCTTCCAGGAGTTTTACAGTTTCTTATGTTTGAGTTAATATGTGTATATGGTATAAGATAAGAGTATAATTTCATTCTTTTGCATGTAGATATCTAATTTTCCCAACACCATTTATTAAAGAGATTACTTTCTCCCATGTGTAGTCTGGGCACTCTTATCAAAGATCAATGCATGGATTTATTTCTAAACTTTCTATCTTGTTCTTCAGTTTTACATGTCTGTACAATACTGTTTCAATTTCTGTAGCTTTATAATATATTTTGAAATCAGGGCATATGATGCCTCCAGATTTCTTTCTTAAGATGGATTTAGCTATTTGGAGTCTTTTGTTTTTCCTCATGAATATTAGAATTCTTTTCTTTCTATTTCTGTAAAAAATGCTATTAAGAGTTTTGATAAGAATTGCATTGAACTTATAGATCTCTTTGGCTAGTATGGACATTTTAACAATAAGTTTTCCATTCAATTAACACAGGATTGTCTGGTGAGTCATGTACTACTCTTCATCTCACACACTTTGTTCCATTGACACATCATTCTTCTAGATCCACAAACCAAGCCCCTTCCTCACTCTATGTCCACACTGTTGTTCATGCCCCCTGGAATTCTCTCTGCTTGTTCTTTCCAAAGGCTCTCACCTTCTAAACCTCAGGTCTCAACATAAAAATCATTTCATTTAGATGCCTTTCCTAATTATTCTTTCTAAAGCAGTCCTCCCTACATGTCTGGTTTTTGTGTTTTTTTTGTTTTTTGTTTTTCTATCACATGATTCTTTTTATATTCATCCTGGTCTTTCCCATAGTCTGAAATTATTTTAATTACTTATTGCTGTATTTTCTTATTACTCATTTCCTACACTAAAATACAGCATCTTTAAAGGAAAGAACCTTCCCTCTTTGGGTCCGATTTATTTCCAAATCCTTGGCATAATGCCTAGCATACAGTAATTAATATTTTTCTATTAATGCTCTTAAGTGGTTTTCTTATGAAGATAGCATGGTAAACTTGTTGGTGGCACACTGACAATAAAAAGATGCTCTGAAATATGTTATTATCTCTTTTCCCTATAAACAATTATGTAGAGGCATCTCTTAGGTTAATAAATATGAGACTAGTGAGTAATTTGACTCTTGAGTTTGCTATAACTGGTATTTGTAGGTCAATTAAGTTTGTCTCTCCCAATGTTCTCCTTTCAGTTAAGGAAGAAATTGGGTCAATGTGCTCATGGGCTAAAGAGGGCTCTGGAAGTAAAAGCACGAAGATACCTGCCCCTTGCCTTTTGAGATCTAAAAGGTATTAACACCTCTCTTTTGCACTGAGAAGGTCTTAATCAAAGCCTCCCAAAGAGAAGGAGAGCGGTTGTGGACTGGTTGTCAAAGACCAACACCCAGGTCTTGATATTAATGAAAAAGTTCTTCCTACAGCAGAGAGGGTGGGCTAGGCCATATGATCTTCTTACCCAACTGCCCCACTGAGGGTTTATGAGTGTAAACTGAAGAATTTGTTTCATTTGTTCTCCTGCGAGCCTTTGGGTTCATCTGTGTGGGCATCTAGGCTCAGATTTGTTAGGCTGTCACTTCAGCTGCTGTCACGAGAATATCTCACAGCTTGGGCTCCACCTCCTACACCTATGGCAGCACCATTGACCCAAAGGCTGCCACATGAGTGGAATTTTCTTGGAATCACCCTTGCCGGTTCTGGTCCAGCTACAGCTAACCTTTCCTGTCCCCCACCCTCTACCAATTCTTCTCATGTCCCTCTTTCATTCTCCCTGGCAGGGTCTGTGGGACCCAAGCCTGGATAATCGGAGACATCTGTTGACCTGGACACAGTGGTTGGGATGGGCTGGACACAGGGCCCAAGAAGACAATGAGGGTCCTCCCAGATCATCTCCAACACAGGAATCAGAAGAGATACTTTCATCCTCCAGCATCATATGTCACAGGAAAAATGCAGGGCAGAACTGGCTTTGCTCATCATCTTCAGAAAAGAATGAAGACAACACACAAAAAATCCAAATACAGAGACCAGGATGAAGCGACCTGAGCTCCAGATTTTCACTCTGCCTGAAGTCAAAGGGAACCCTAGAGTTTTCCTTTATAAGAGCCAGCCATTCTCTGGTCTGCCTAAGCTAGAATGAGTTCAGTTTCGTAATGTGCAGCTCAAAGAGTCCTGATCGATATAGATTAAAAATATACAGAAGAAAAAAATGTTTTCTTCAAACTGAACAGAATGAATATGAGTAAATGCTAGCATTGGGGAAGACATTTTTGTCTACTTGCAAACAACGTAAAAAAAAAAAGGAAAAAAAGAAATAAAAGGAGAGAGAGAATATTTCTCACTAACCCTAAATAGATACTAAGCTGCTAATGAGGCAGTTACAACAGAGTGAAAAGTGAGTTCAAAACACCATTTCTTCTCTGTGATGAGCGTTTAGACCCATTATTTATGAAGGCAGGTTTTATCCTTTAAAATTAGAATGTAAAAGTAAACAAAGATTAATACTTGCTCCAGCATTTTAATAATAAATAGACTGGATTTTATCTTTAATTTTCTAACATCTATTACCTTGAGTCTTGAATAAGACATAACTTTTGTCACCTCTGCTGAGCTGGCAACATCACTGTCCTAGTCATTCAGGCGCTAATAACAAAATAGCCTGTACTTGGTGGCTGGAACAACAAAACTTATTTCTCGAAATTCTGGAAGCTGGACATCCAAGATCAAGGTGCCGGCAGATTCAGTGTCTAGTGCCAACCTGCTTTCTGGTTCCTAAACCACGGTCTTCTCACTGTGTCCTCACATGGCGGAAAGGGCAAGGGTGCTCTCTGGGGTCTCTTTTATAAGAACACTAATCCCATTCATGAGTGTTTTGCCCTCATGTCCTTATCACTTCCCAGTGGCCCCACCTCCATGACTGGGGACTCACAGTGGTTGCAACATATGAAATTTTAGAAGGTCACAATCCATAGCAATCCTGGTCCACATTGGGCCAGCTCCCAGAATCCAGCATTAAAGCACAAGCACCTGTTAGTCCAGCTTATTCTGCGAGTAGCAAATATCACACTCCTTAACAAAGTTAACTATTATTGGTTGACAAGGACTCTTCTTTAATACCTTCCTCATTAACCTCCAATGCCAGGTATGTAAAAGGTGCGCAGAAAGTCATTGTTGACGCATTCCTTATTGAAAAATGTTTTTAGCTATCGATCTCCAATCATGTGGGTGCCCACCCCAAAAGGAGGGGCAGGAACTTCCCTGGCGGTCCAGTGGTTAAGACTCTGCGCTTCCACTGCAGGGGGCACGGCTTCCATCCCTGATCAGGGAACTAAGATCCCACATGCCACGTGGTGCAACCAAAAAAAAAAAAAAAAACACCACAAAGGGAGGGGTGGTGTGGAAGAGGGCTTGGTAAAGGAACAATGTAAAGGAATCTTGGTTGAAGGAAACCAAACCACAGGTGGGGAAACATCCAATCTGTTACTACTCCTAGGCATGCAGGTACACAGGAGGGAGAAGGTCCTGGAACCTGAAGAGATTGTAGCTATAAGAGAGGCTGCCTGACAGGGGTCCCAGGCTTCTGAGAGGGATTCAGCCAACCCACAACCCCGCAGTGAGGAAAAGGGACTCAATTCCTTGACCATTCTCTCCTCCCATCCCCTGGTCTTCTACCCCTGTTGGTGCTTCCATACACCTAAAGTCAACTCCAGGACAGAGGGCCAAGGAGCCTGTCTGGTGTGGTCCACAGAGTCACAGAGCACGTTAGAATAGGACAGAGCAGATTTGGAAAGAAAAATGGAAAAATTCAGCCCTCTTTTTCAAGTGCAAATTATTCTCTCATTCAGTTAAGGACATGAATTCTTGAGAGAATGGCAAACTTAATAGGAAAATGTTTAAATTTTGATCCTACAAATACTACTTTGAAGTTTCCAGCACGTGTATTATGTAAACATACTCCATTCATATATTTTGTTGCATTGTTTTCCTTCTTTGAATACATTGGAAGGTCAGTGGCTTAAAGATTAGTCTCTTTAAGTCCAAGGAAAACTTTCTGGGAGCAGGTATCGTTTCAGGATGTGACGTTTCCAAGAATGTATTAGACAGGCTGAATAAGAACCTTCTCTTCACAAGACACCAGCCCTTTGCTGACTATTTAAATACACGATACCTTCAAGGTACTGGGAAAGAAAAAGCCACTCTTGCCAGATTTGAAACCAAGGGTTTCCAACCTTCTGACAACACCATTCTCTGACCCTAGCAGTTGGTCAGGATTTTTACACACACACACGCACATAAATCATTATGTACAAATTATAACCACGCTGATCAGGAGAATAGATTCCATTATTTAGCAGGAAGATAAGAAAAGAGGCTGGTAAGAGCTCTGAAGGGAGAAATTAAAAGATTTTGAGTCAAACTCCCTTATCAGAAAACATCTGTATATTTTACAGATATCTTTAAACAAGGAGAAATAAACTTGCCCCTATGCTTTAAATCCTATTAACAATAGGTGGGCTTCTTCCAGCCATTTCTGAGACAATATACAACAAACATTCAAGGCTGAGGGAATTGAATGTGTAGATCTTTTGAAGTAAATGAGGCCTATTTTGGATAATTTTTTAAATAAATATATTCCTGCAGGCAGACAGTTAGCCAGTTTCACGGCTGTGATAACACTGGGAATTGTTCCTATTCTCAGCCAGTGTGGTGACCATCTGAGGAATAAGCTGTTTAACCACGCGGGCTTGGGGTTCTCAAACCTCCCTCCAATTAGACACAACACTTCCCAAGATGCTCTCACCCCGTGTGGCTCCAGGGACTCTGTGTCACAGCTCCCGTGGTGGGAGAGTGATGGTCTGCAGCCGGTCTGTCTGGACCCCAAGAGTCACCACACACCTGTTTCAGGAAAAATGTGGCTCTTCATCCCCACAGCTCCTGATGAGGGATGACTGCTGTCCCTGTGGCAATCAAAACAGTTAAACTCACAACCTTCTAGATCGAGGTGTAAACATTATTCATGCAAAATCTTTGAACTGACAAGATAAGTCGACGGCAAAGGGTCTGATCAAAGCAGAGATGGTCTGGGTCTGACATCACGATCCCTCCAGCTCCCCAGCTGCCCTCACCCTATGGGGCCCAATGACAAAAATGTAAAATTAAATACCTTTTTGAAAAGAAAGAAAAGAAAAGGCCTATATAAATAGAAAAATAAGTAAATACAGGGCCAGACAAGGCGGGGGAGGTGGGGAGGGAGGAGATAAGAAAAGGAGGAAGCTTATATATTTTGGAGATTAATCCTTTGTCAGTTGCTTCATTTGCAAATATTTTCTCCCATTCTGAGGGCTGTCTTTTGGTTTTGTTTATGGTTTCCTTTGCTGTGCAAAAGCTTTTAAGTTTCATTAGGTCCCATTTGTTTATTTTTGTTTTGATTTCCATTTCTCTAGGAGGTGGGTCAGAAAGGATCTTGCTGTGATTTATGCAACCTAAGTGTCCATCAACAGATGAATGGATAAAGAAGATGTGGCACATATATACAATGGAATATTACTCAGCCATAAAAAGAAATGAAAGTGAGTTATTTGTAGTGAGGTGGATGGACCTAGAGTCTGTCATACAGAGTGACGTAAGTCAGAAAGAGAAAAACAAATACCATATGCTAACACATATATACGGAATCTAAGAAAAAAACAAAGGTAATGAAGTATCTAGGGGTAAGATGGGAATAAAGACACAGACCTACTAGAGCATGGACTTGAGGATATGGGGAGGAGGAAGGGTAAACTGGGACAAAGTGAGAGAGTGGCATGGACATATATACACTACCAAATGTAAAACAGATAGCTAGTGGGAAGCAGCAGCATAGCACAGGGAGATCAGCTCAGTGCTTTGTGACCACCTAGATATGGGGAGGGGGAAGGGTAAACTGGGACAAAGTGAGAGAGTGGCATGGACATATATACACTACCAAATGTAAAACAGATAGCTAGTGGGAAGCAGCAGCATAGCACAGGGAGATCAGCTCAGTGCTTTGTGACCACCTAGAGGGGTGGGATAAGGAGGGTGGGAGGGAGCCGCAAGAGGGAGGGGATATGGGGATATATGTATCTGTATAACTGATTCACTTTGTTATAAAGCAGAAACTAACACACCATTGTAAAGCAATTATACTCCAATAAAGATGTTAAAAAAAAAAAGAAAGAAAAGGAGGAAGCAACAAGGTCATTCAAGGAGAAAATGAGCTGTCAGGGTGCTGTCTCTCACAGCCCCGGCTCTACTCTACGAGAGCACCAGGAGGCTTTGAAAATTCTGATGGCTGAGCCCCAGGGGACCAACTAAGCCACAAGTCTTTGGAAGTGGGCATTTGTTTGGGTGTTTTGTTTACTCTTCCCTCTGTTGATTGTAATTTAGAGCAGACTTGAAGACCCTGCCTAGATGGTGACATCGGGCTTAACGTTTAATGTCTGTCTGTCTATGTATATGTGTATGTGTGTGTGTGTGTGTGTGTGTATATATCTGTGTATGCATATATATGTATATATATATGAAATATATATATGAAATATGTTGGTATACCAACATATGTTGGCATATCATATCTTCTAGATTTCAAACGACTAAAAAGAATTGCTCACCTGTGATTAATATTGGTTATGCTTTGTCAGGATTTTGTTAATAATATTACAATTTTACATTCTGTATTTTTGGGGGTTTCAATTTTAAGAAACCAGATGCCTAATCATCCTTATTAATGAAAAAGCAAGACATGACCTAGGCCATCACACACTGTCCAACAGAAATATCCCTTTACTATGACTTGATGCCAGCTCTGCTCTTTATGCAGAAAAAAGTTTAGGACCACTTCAAAGAAGCAAGAATAAATAGATGAACGCATAGATAGATAGATAAAATAAAACAAAGCATCTATGCATATGTAATTTTTTTTCCTAAAAATTGCTCTGTATTATTTTCTTCTGATGCTCAAACCACTTCTCACTGAAGTTTTGGTTACTTAAAAGCTAGGCCATAGTGTTGAGACTGAGTTCCCTGAAAATAGTAAAACTGATAGGTAGTAAAGAAACATAAAAAACAAACAAGAAAAATAATCCCTGCAATATTGCAGGAGAACTCTCCTCCAGTAAGTAACCTAGGAGAGACCCTGGATTGTAGATTTCCATGTATATTGCCTTGAGGGCATTTCCCTTTGAACACCAAACCCTCAATGCAACATGTGGGCTTGTAGGAACAGCCGCTGCCTGGAGCCCTGTAGGAAGAACCTCACTTCCTTCCTAATAACCAATTTTCTCCTCCCGTGAAAGGAATGGGCTTCAATGCAAACCTCCACGCATCTGCTGTCCTCCTTGGAGCTTGTAGAATCTCCCTGCAAGACACATCAGGTGCATCATACACCAGAACCTCAGGCACCACTGCAGGTAAGAGTCTCAGTATCACACAATCCAGGATTTTCATAGCATCTGAGGGTGTAAAATTTTTAAATGTATTTTTTCTGGCTGGTAACATTAATTCCTACTGTGCTCAGGGCTCACATAGAAACAGCCTAAGTGTTTCATTGCCCAGTTAAAGGCTGTCCCCATAGTCCACTTATTCTTCCTGCTATATTTTGAAGGGCTTTTTCTTTTTTCTTGGAAATCTATGATTTCTTTTTCCCCCTTGGAAGTCACCCAATGGAAGCAAAAAAGCTAACAGCATGGAGATCTCTTACAGCCTGCCCACAGGTGGAAAGCCACTAGGTTCTGCCTTCACACAGTCAAAATTTGAATGAATGTCAAAAACTCACCTGCTCCTGGGGCTGTAAAATGCACTTTGTCCCAGAAGGACACTGACACTGTGTTTTCTCCAACCCACCTGGAAAACTCTGCTTTAAAATGATTTGCTTAATGACTGCAGGCAAGATATTACTGTCGTCAGAAGACAAGAGATTTGTGTCCTATTTTAAATTCCAAATCCAATATTTATCTTTACAGGATTCCTTAAGTGATGAATCCTTCAAGTCTGTCCTAAGAAGCAAGAGAAGAGGTCAAGTGTTGATTGTAGTAAACATGCTTTGGAAATTAGAGGAAGTGCTTATTGTACTGGACAAATTTGACTTTGGGTATGAACATTAAAAAAAAAAAGCAGAATCTAAAACTAAATCAACACTCTTCCATGATCCAAAGGTCATCAATAGTCATAAATTCACATACACATTCTGCTACTTTTATCTAAAACAAGAAAAGATTATGTACTGGTGAACTAAGAAAAATTTTAATAAGGGATACACCAAAATATCACCACAGTTTGCAAAAATTAAAGTTATTTTTATTTTCTCTTCTATGTGTTCTTAATATTTCACAATAAACACATTACTTTTATAATGATGCTAAATAAATATTAACGTATGTGCTTTATAGCTTAGAATTTGACCATATTTCACATGTTGATCCTTACACTGCTGTGAAAGAATTATCTTCCTGATGAGGAAGTTAAGAACAGAGAGGCATTTAATTTCATTTATATATATATATATATATATATATATATATATATAGTTTTTTTTAAGTCTCTTACTGAATTTGTTATAATATTGCTTCTGTTTTATGTTTTGGGTTTTGGCCCCGAGGCATGTGGGACCTTAGCTCCCCGACTAAGGATCGAACCCACGCCCCCTGCATTGGAAGGTGAAGTCTTAGCCACCGGACCGCCAGGGAAGTCCTCATATATATTTTGAAGATTTGCATTTTCACCCAATTTCCAGAAGTAGAGGTTGGAAAGCTTGATAAATTTATTCTTCCTATATGTTCAAGTCATAGACTGATGCTATTAACTTGCCCATAGATTTGAGATTAAAACTTTTCACGATATAAAGAAATTATATAATGAAAAGATAATTGATACCCAAATTCAATTTTCTGAGTTATGAAGAATGAGTAAAAGGCAACAGCAATTAAGGTTTTTTTCTAATAATTTAACATATTTTCAGCTGTAAGTTGAGAAAGGTAGGGATATCATAATGACATTCACTTGTTTTTTCCTCAAACTCTTGAAAGCTAAAACATTCATGAAAAGTTATTGGGACTTATCAGTTCTTAGACAGGACTTAGACTTATTTTTTAAAATGCCTCATTTTACAGGCAAGGAAACTGATTCTTAGAGAGACTAAATGTCAAGCTCAAGGTCATTGAGATGGACTATAGATCTATAGACCAAAATTTAGCTTAGTGCTTTGTTACATTTACCCTTAGTTATCATTCATATGATTGTTTTCCTACATGTCATGTGGTGTCTTTTTCTGGCTGCTTTCAATGTTTTCTCTTTATTTTGCTGAGCCTCCTAAATCTATAAAGTTATGTTTTTTAACAAATTTGGAAACATTTTGGAAATTCTTATTCAAATCTTTGTTTCTGTCCTATTTTCTCTATCTTTTCATTCTGGGATCCTAATCACACTTATGTAAGACATGTTGGAATTCTTGCCCAGGCCTTAAGGCACTGCTCCCTTTTTTTCTGTTTGTTTTCTACCTGTTCTTCAGTTCAGTCATTTCTATCAATCCATCCTCAGTTTCAGTAGCCTTCTTTCTGTCTTCTTAAATCTCCTCTGAATCACATTTGCTAAATTTAAAAAATTTCATATTTTGTGTTTTACAGTGCTAGGACTGTCATTTGACCTTTTTTAAATCATTTGCCTTCTTTTCTGAGAGTTCCTATCTATTATGTTGGTTGCAAGCATATTTTCAATAATTACAATAATTGAATTAAAAATCCTTCTCTGACAAATTCAGTATCTGTCTCATCTCCGAGTTGGGCTTCATTGATAACCTTTTCTTCTGAGTTTGGATCATGTGTTACTGTTTCTTTGTAGATCAAGTAGTTCTGGATTATCTGCTGAAGATTTTGAATGCTATATTGTGGACATTCTGGGTTCTGCCATATTCCTCCAGAAAGTGTTGGTTGTTTCACTCAGCTGAATGGAAACTTTGAACTGGGTGGTAGGTAGAAGCTGAAATATGCTGTTTGCTTTGGCAGCCCTGCTTGAAATGTGCCCCATGCCTGGGTAGCCCAAGGTTTAGAAGTTTACGTGCAGAATCCTGAGCACCACATCTGCGATTTTCTCTTTCCAACGTTCCTCCCACCCTTCGCTTTCCAGATATCGTGAGACCTGTAAGCTTTGTTCTTGGGCTCTTTAAGACGGTAAGGCTGATTGTGTCCATCTCAGTTTAGGCCAGCCTCGAGTGGAAGGCTGCGGCTTACCCTGAGGCCAAATGTTGTGAAATTGGGGAAACTCAATGGCATTCCCTCTTCCTAGTGTAGAGTGCCCTTCAATTTCAGCCTAGTTTTGGTCACTCCCCAATTTGTAGTTGTTTTCTAAGGAAGAATTTGTTTGGTAAGAACTACTCGACTATGACATGAAGTAGAACCATTTTAAAATTAACTTTCGTCTTCTGTTATTTTATATTTTAATCCTTGTGATAGTTGAGGTATATTGCTCAGTGGTTATAAACAGAATCAGACTCCTTGGGTTCAAATATTAACTCTTTTGCTAACTGCGTGATCTCTTTGTTTCTCATTTACAAAATGCGAATAGCAATAATAGAACCAATCTTGTAGGATTGTCTATGGGCACTGAATAAGCTACTATCTGCAAAGTGGTTAGGACAGTGACTGATACACATCATAGATATTTGAATGTTGGCTATGGTTAATGTAATTAACACCCCTTTATTAAAGTATGGATTACATAGTCTCTACCTCTAGAACTCAGGCCACTAAGATTCACAAAGACCTTTCACTGGCCATTTTTGTAATCAAACCTTGTACCATTCCCAAGTTACAACCTCCCTTTGCAGGATTAAAGAAAACTTGTAAACACATAAATGTGCTTAGGGACACCTGCCTTGGGGCAATGACTGAATTTTGGCTACCTAGAAAAGAATTGTTAAAATTTCTTGAAGTCCTCCCCCTCTGGCCAATTGTGTTTCGTGGCTGGTTGACTAAGCTGTACTCTGGGGACATGTACACATGGAACCTTATTTATTTAGGGGAAGGAGCCACGTATTCTTTAATCAAAAGTGCAGGCTTACTTTCTTGCATCTGGCCACAGGACTTTCTGCCATCTTCTTTTTACTTCAAGAGTCTACGTTACAGCTACTTGAGAACTATTCAAAATTACTTTAAAATAGTTTAATAGTTTTGAAGCTTGCTTTTTCAACTCAAAAATAAATTTTAAGTCAATCAACTAATGAATCCCCTCTTTCTCTTTATTTGGACTACCTTCAACTGCCAATTTGCAGGGGAGTGGGGCAGAAGTTGCAGACATGTTAATAGAAAATCCTGACTGGAGAGGAGAGAGCTGGTCTGTCCTCTTTTGCATCTTCTGCAGCTGCCTGTAGGTGCAGATCCAGAGCTCTTAAAATTTAGGAGTATTATGGAAATTATAGAACTTGTGAAGGGGTGCCTCAGGAAAAAAAAAAGTTATAAACTTCACAAGACTCATGAATCACAGGCAAAATGTATTCAGAGTAGAAATGTCCATGATTTTTAGACATCACATCAACAGTGTTTCCTTTGCAGGGTGATTTTAGCCTGAAATCCATAGGACTGCTGAAACCAGGTTATGTCACCATCATTTTTCCTGCATTGTATTCTTCTAATTTGTGTTGTGTCTTTCACACAAAGATCAAATGGGGTTTTTCAAAGGTAAAGAATGTTTACATGGTGTCATCTTATTAATATAAATTAATAATAATAATAATGTTCTATTACAAAGCATATATTTTCAGGAAGGCATTAACAGCAACTTAACAGAAAGCATCAAGATTTAGCATGGGGCTTCCCTGGTGGCGCAGTGGTTAAGAGTCTGCCTGCTGATGCAGGGGACACAGGTTCGTGCCCCGGTCCGGGAAGATCCCACATGCCGCGGAGCAAATGGGCCCATGAGCCATGGCCACTGAGCCTGCGCATCCAGAGCCTGTGCTCCACAACGGGAGAGGCCACAACAGTGAGAGGCCCTTATACAGAAAAAAAAAAAAGATTTAGCATGAAGCAATGCTTAGCAAAATATTATAAAAGTTACCAGTGCCTTTAGCTATGATATTTTATTCAGTTCCATAAATTTGAAAGATTTTTTTTTCCATTAAGAACTGGAAAGTGTAGTTGAATCACTTTATCCCATTTGTATTGCTTTTCCTTTCCATATGTAAGAACTGACGAATGAAACTTTCCTATGTTGGTAACTGAATATTTATACCCAATATTTTTTACATTTTTTTCTTTCAAATAATTGTAGCTAAACTTCCCTTGAACTAAATTAAAAAGCATGATGCAAATTGCCTGTATATTGTGGTTGCAATTATGTAAAACTATGACTGCATGTGAATAAAGGACTAGAAGGGAATATACAGAAACTACTTTAATTATATAAGTATGATGGAAATTACAGGAGTTTTCCTACACACATACCATTTAAATTTTATGTAATATTCTGTTATTGTTTTACAATAATATATTTTTTAAGTTTCCCCACTGACAAATACAATGCTGTCAGCTTGAAAATATATTAGGTGATTTTAAAATTAAATCCGTTTTTTCTACTTTCAGAAGCCCCTGCTCCTAGCTTCCCTATCCATTCCTCTTGCTGCGAATTCATTCAGTTTTTCATTCAACTGAAGTGTGTTGTGCACCTAAAATATTCCAGGTCATCTGGATGCAGTGGCCACCATGAGGTGTCACGTCAGTTGAGTTTCCCCTCAAATCTTCGCCCTCTGCTGACTCACAGGAAGTGCACCAGGGATTCCATGTCTGATGATTATTCTAGATTCATCTCCATCTCGACCAGATCTTATACAACCTTTACATCAGGTTCATGTGATCAAAAGTAATCTGTAACCTCTATCTTCCCACCTTTGGCAAACCACACAACACAGTCCTCTTTGCTCCCCCAAAATAATCTGCTTTTCAAGTTTGGTGACATTTTCTCATTTCCCATCATTTGTCATTACAGCAGGACATTTAAGACTCAGCCAATTCTTCTTTGTACACTTCTCCTTCATTCCTTCTGCCCCTCAAAAATCTACTTCTCTCTCATTTGAATGATCACCACTCTTTCTTTATCCCCTCTTTTTCCTTTACTTATATCCTACTTTTGAATTCCCCGTTCCTCAAAATTCTTCATTTTTTGTCTCACTCTCTCCAACCTCTCTCAGTGCTTTTATCCACTGGGATGACGCTTGCAATAATCATTCAATTATACAGTTGACCTTTGAACAACACACGTGTGAACTGCATGTGTCCACTTGTATGCAGATTTTTTAATAACTATACTGGAGAAGTTTTTGGAGATTTGCGACTATTTGAAAACCTTGCAGATGAACCATGTAGCCTAGAAATTTCAAAAAAAATTAAGAAAATACCAAAAAAATTAAGAAAATGTTAGGTATGTCTTGAATGCATAAAATATACATGGATATACATACAATCTACAAAACATGGGTTGACTGTTTATGTTATCAGTAAGGCTTTCAATCAACAGTAGTTATTAGTAGTTAAGTTTTAGGGGCGTCAATAGTTATACGTGGATTTTCAACCGTGTAAGAAGTTAGTGTCCCTAATCCCACATTGTTCAAGAGTCAACTGTAATTTTAACAACTAAATTTTGTTGAGAGCTCATTATATACCTGGTTCTATACTAATAAGTGCAGACGCTGTTTCCATGATTTCATTTGATCTTTAGAACGACCACGAAAAGTAGAAATTCTTACTGTCTTTTTCTTTTCTTAAGGAGAAAATTCTGAGCTTTAAAGGATCAAGATATTCTCCTAGAAGGACACTGCTGTGAGTGGAGAAACCATGCTCCAGCCCCACCTGTGTCTGAGTGCAGAGCCCCTGTTCTTTTTTTTTTTTTTTACAATTGTATTATGATTTATTGCTAATTTTGGAGCATAAACGTAGCTGTCTTATTTATCACCCTCTTGGAAATCACTTCTTTTTTTTAACATCTTTATTGGAGTATAATTGCTTTACAATGGTGTGTTAGTTTCTGCTGTATAACAAAGTGAATCAGCTATACATATACATATGTCCCCATATCCCCTCCCTCTTGCGTCTCCCTCCCACCCTCCCTATCCCACCCCTCTAGGGGGTCACAGAGCACCGAGCTGACCTCCCTGTGCTGTGCTGAGCCCCTGTTCTTAACTGCTGGGCTGTGCCCTTGCCTATTGCCCCTCTGTTTACTCCCAAATTGACCTGGGCCTCTCTGGTCACCTCTCCCCTCATTCTTCCCATCTTATCCAAATATCTGTTAGCCCTTTCCATGAGAAGGACACACCAGGACCTTAAACAAAACATTTAGGAAGACAAATGCTCTGCCCCTAAACTATTTTCTCTGATTTCTCTACTTATTTCAATGCCAATGCTGTCATCCTTGTCATTCATGTTCAAAACACCAGTCTTTATCTCTGGTTTTTCTTCCTTTCTGTCACCCATATCCGCAAATTTACCAAGATTCAAGGGACACACACATACGCACCAAGAAACATACAAATACGTTTACACAGACATATGTACAATAGCAAAAACAAACAAAAAACAAACAAAACAAAAAACCTAGCAAAGGGTTTTTAAGATAAAGAATTAAGAAACCACACGTAAGTACTTGTAAGAGCTATCTTTCATATCAATAAATGTAGTTGGAATAAAGTTAACAACTGAAAGAGAAAAACTTTCAGATCATATCAGAAAACAAAATCAAAGTGTGTGTGTGTGTGTGTGTGTGTGTGTGTGAAAGCTATATCTAAAGTAAAATATCTTAGAAAGACTAAAAATAAAAGAGTACCAAAAAATATACCAGACAATTACAAATGAAAAGAAAGCAGGGATTATTTATTCAAGGCAAGAGCATGAGATAAAACAAAAAGCATACTTCACAATAAAAAAGGTGGATTGAGAGTTTGGGATTAGCAGATGCAAACTATTATGTACAGGATGGATAAACCACAAGATCCTACTGTAGAGCACAGGGGACTCTATTCAATATCCTGGGATAAATCATAATGGAAAAGAATATGAAAAAGAATATATATATATATATATAATTGAATCACTTTGCTGTATGGCAGAAATTAACACAACATTGTAAATCAACTATACTTCAATAAAATATGTTTAAAAAAAAGTGTCTAATCCTTGATGATGATGATAAAGTGTATGCCCTCTGCAGACTGTCCTCCGTCTCACCTGTGACTTCATGAGTGGGCAATTGGCTGAGATGTTTTAACTGCCCTCACTCCTGACTCCATTCCCCCATCTCCAATGCAACATTATATAGTCAAGACAGGAAATGTCCTGCAAAATGACCTCTCCCCTTAAAGGCACCACAACACAATGGTTGTGATTAATGCTCTCAAGTCAGATGCTTGAGTTCAAATCCAAGCTTCATTTTTAACCATCTCTGTAACCTTGAACAAGTTACTTAACCTCCCTGTGCCTTGGTTTCCTCACAGGTTAACTCTGGCTGGTAGTTGTAGTAACTCACAAGGGGCTTATAAAAATTAAATAAATTAGTATTTCTTAAGGGCTTAAGAAAATAGTACCATATAGACATGGAGCAGGCTATACATATTTGATATTATTAAATAAATATGTATACTTCTCTGGCTAAACAACTTCTGTGGTTAATTTTTGACTATGGAATAAAATACTATTTCATCAAAACTGAAACTGAAGTTCTTTATTTTTCAGAAGGCAATCAGTCTTTCCAGCATTATATCCCAATACTCCAAAGGCTACTAAATCACTCATCTCACCCAGGGGACCTGATCACTTCTTTCTTCCATGCGATAGGTTCCATGCTGTCCTTCAGGCTGAAATGCCAGCCGTGGTCTCTGCCCACACATCCTTCAAGCCCCAATTCAAGTGCCACTTCTCTCTGAAATCCACTCCTTGATCATCCCCGTCCGAGACCATCTATGTCCTTGTAAATCTTATCCCTCCTTGTTAGCATCCTATGAGACTGAAGGATTAAGTGACAAGAATGTCACATTTTGGTCACATTTTATTTTCCCTAAATTTTAAACTCAGTGAGTAAGGCGGGATGTGCTCTTTATTGCTTTGTAAATTCACTGTGTCTGATACATGCTTTTAAAGTACTTGGTGTTCAGAAGTACAGTTTGAATCAATGAAGGAAAATATTTTCGTGTCGACTAAAACAGAAAATGCACACTTTTATGCCAAACAAGTTTCTAAGCACCAAATAATGAGCTCAGTTTAACTCAGTCAAGGGTCCTCATTTGTTAGTTAGTGTTGTTAGGCTCAGATTTCCCTCTCCTTTTTGTCAAAGACCATGAAGATAGCATCTTTTTGCTTTATAGGACAGCAGAGTGAAAGGGTACAGGAAAGAAGTCTGAAAAACAGAGTTTGAATCCTGTCTTTACCACTGGCAGCTCGCTGAACCTGAGTGTTACATAACTTCACCCACTCTGTTTCTTCATGTGTAAAATAAGGTAATATCATCTACCATGCAAGATTATTGTCAGGATGACATAAGACTTCTATAACATGTTTGGTGCATAGAAGGAATCTAATAAAAGAGAGATAAAGATAGTTGTAATAATAATGTTTTTCTTATAGGCTCCGTTGTATCCCTTCTTTATTTTCACTTTATTGTGTTTGGATTTTTACATTACCAAAGGCACGGTTTATCATGCTTATATTGACAGTAAAATTATAGAGCTAACACTGTGCTTACATTCACTTCAGACTCCTTATATATAAAATCTTCCCTTAAAAGTAGATCACATTTGGGGAGTTGTCACGTAGACCACTCATCTTCCTAACAGTCTAGGGCATCACGTATTAAAAAACTATTTTTTTCTCCAGCTAATAATATTCTTCTCCTGTAAATATCCTAAATATTCTGTAGGATCATCTACCTAACCTCAGCTACTGTTAATAAGACCAGTAGCTGATGACACAGAGAGCTTCTAAGACGATACGTGTGTCTGTTACCCATGATTATTGTATGATGTTTCTCTAATACCTTGTAGGTCATTAATCAGTGGGACAACTTTTAAGATGCTCCCTTTTTCCCCTTTCACAGCATCCCCTTTCCTATCTCTGTCTCATTATGCTTAGTTTCTTTCCGTCTATCCACTCCCTTCTCTGCTTTCATTCAAAATGGTGGCCATAATCAACTAATCTGACCTCTTAGTAGAACTTCCAACATCTACTTAGGGCCACTTTTATGAAAAGTGTTTTGTTTCAAACACTTCCAGTGTTAACCAAAAGCAGTTTAAATTATTCTGTGGGAAGCCAACGATGACTAATTGGCAGAGTCAATGTATCTATTGAGAGATTGCATCCTTTAGTCCTTTGGTGTCCTCACCTCCATTCAGATTCCATGGAGTCAAGGATGTAGGATGGGACTAGGGGCTTTCGGCTCAAGCAGACCTGGGGCAAAATTAAGCTCTGCTCTGTGCTTGCTTTATCTCTTTAGCCTTCCCTATTGGGTGTCTGTGTAATGAATCTATTCATCTGGAAAACAGGGATGAAAGTGCGAATCCCAACCAGGGGACCCCGTCAGGAGGGTGTTAGGAGCACTAGGTTGTGTTAGGCAGCACGGGACTGAGATAAACTGCAATAATCTAGCCTGGAAAACAAATCACCTTTGTTTCGGGCTTCCCTGGTGGCGCAGTGGTTGAGAGTCCGCCTGCCGATGCAGGGGACACGGGTTCGTGCCCCGGTCCGGGAAGATCCCACATGCCGCAGAGCGGCTGGGCCCGTGAGCCATGGCCGCTGAGCCTGCGCATCCGGAGCCCGTGCTCTGCAACGGGAGAGGCCACAACAGTGAGAGGCCCGCGTACCACAAAAATAATAATTTTGTTTCCATGGGGAAACACATTTTGAGTTTTAACAACTAATTTAGGAGCATGTGTTGGCAACACAAAATGTCAGATGCTGGAGAGTAGTAGGGCCTAACTGATGAGTTATGTGCAAATAATATACGGGACACAGGATAAACTGTTAACTTTCCAATCGTTTTGCCTAATTTTAAGAATAATTTCAGTATTTGAAGCAGGTGTAGGAATAACGTTGGTTATTAAAGTAAAAATGATTAATTTTTCACTTAGCTTTCCGCAAGGAAAATAAGAGAGCTGCTCTTGGTAAGCATTGACAAACGGGCCTATGGAGTCCAGAGTGTGGAGATACATTAAATTACTCAGGGATTATCCTTTAGCAGAAAAAAAAAAACCTGTGAGATGTTGATTTTTCACACCCAAAAGACTGGGGAGGCATTTTTTAATAGTAGAAGACACCTTCATCAAATGACCTTTCACAGAAATTTTTATTACGCTGTAGAACTTGACATTGACATTCGCGGGCTAAAGAAATCAAGAGATATTTATACTCACCCATTGATGGAAAGGCAAGTCAGCAAACTGACTGAAATTAGGACAAAAGACATATTTTGTCATATGCAAAGGAAAACTACAAAGGAGATAAATGTGGCATGTTTGGTAAACTGCATTCATCCTTGAATTAAACAGAATACTTACTGAGCACCTACTATATGTCAGGCAGTGCACTGGGTGCCCAGAATTCCTGCGAACAAGACAGACAAGTTCTGTATCTTCACGGAGCTTCTAGCCCAGTGGGAAAGGCAAGTAAATAAGCATACAACTGACTGACAGCATTTAAATTCTATTCAGAGAAGTGACTTAATTCTGCCACCATAAGAAAGGACCATCAACCCAGGAATCAGAAGATCAGTAAGGGTAGAGGTGGTAAACCTCTGAATACCCACATGTGTGCTAACACATCAAAGACAAGAGAAGGCTTCCATCCAAACTCAGGAGTAGAAATAGTTTGTTTCCAAGTCCCTGACATCCCTAAGTTCTTCCTTTCCTCCTTGCCCAGCTCAGGGCAGGCACTACTGTACTGTATTCACGCTCTACCTGCAAATGCTCATCAAAGCTTCACCTTAAAGCCTTTCTACCTAGTAATGTACAAATGAGCATTTATGGTAGAGTTACTAATTCCTCAGGGTGGTGTAAGTGTTCACTGAAGAAAATCCTTACATTAGGATGTAGTGAGTGTGGAATTTTACGGGAGAGTCACTAGTAGGACACGATAGAGTTATGGTCCCTATCGGTAGCGGCTAAGTAGTCCCCAGGGAGATACTGTTTATAAATAAATCTAACTAACAGGATATCAACAAGATTCAGCTTCCTGTCACTAAACACTGTTTTCTAAAATAAAAGAAAAAAATACACTCAGAGAAAACTACAGGTGTGAAAAGTCCCATTTCTTGGCCAACTAGCATCATCCTAAGTAGAAAATATGTGGCTGGACACAGTGCATCTCTTAAGTACAAGCAACAGGTGACCTCAGAAATAGGAAACCTGTCCCATCTTGAACAGTCCTTGCATGGTCAGCTTCTCCATCCGCCAGCTTTTACCCCCTTCCCACACCTTTTCTTCAATGTCCTACTTCCCCTGGGAATTCATGCAGGGCAGAGACTCACCTGGACCCTATCTGTGGGTAAATTCCCATCCTTCATCCCAGAAAAGGTGAGCCACTCAACAACAGAAGGTACAAATCCTTCCCGTGCCAATACTTGATTTTGACTTAATGCTGAAGATGATGCTGTGCTCTCATTAAGGGAAGCAATTGAATTATACTTTAATTTGCTCTAAACCCATGCCTATTTTTTGGTAGCAGAATCATTATAAAACTCTAAATTTTGGTAAAACTAATCAGCATGGCTCACAGTGGCCTAGAGTGGCAATTATTGTAATCTCATTGCCTTGGAGAAAGTTTGTACTATTTGTTTTGACCTAAACATACAGTTGGATTAATGACTTTTAAAATAATCACATGGGCAAGACCAACTGCAATGGTAACCAACTATCGGAAATGTCCAAATTATAGACCAGGAGCCTCAGTGTAGGCACAGATATGGTGCAGCTCAACAGAGTAATAGAAACTGTTATCCCTAAAAATATTTAATCTCCAGAATGTTGTTTGTCATTAACAAGATTGATGCCTGCTCTTGGGGACCCTACATGCAAAGGCAGCAAAATGAACAAATCCATATGTTACACATTCATTAAAACCAGGCAGTGTCTTACAATTACAAATTAAATTGGTACATCTGGAAAAAAGGAATACTGAGATTTACAGGTTTTTGTGATTTTTTTTCCTTATCATAAAATAATGGAAATTGTGGTCCTGATTTGTATTTGATTAAAGGAATCATTTCATTGTTCTAATTGGAAAGGTATGTAAAACTTTGGGAGTACAGACATATGGACCAGCTTTGCTGATGGTGTCTGTTAATTTGGCATTGTTAACAGTCTGCTTTTTCCCCAGTGTACATATTTTTAGTTAGTCAGAAAGTATTTAGTTGAGCAGTTTTTCTTTAATTTCCACTTTTTTCTTTTCCAGAGGGCTTTTTTACTTAAAACGTGTTGAGAATTTTTATTGCTTCTATGTCCGTCTGAATTTTCTCTAGTGACACAATTTTTTATGTGCGATTGGGGTAAAGACATTTCAAAATCCCCCTAGAATAGTTCAGTTTGGAAAACATCCTATAGACATTATTTGCTGGAGGCAAGCTCACGTTACCAATTAAAAGTCTACGCCAAGACAATAAAAAAAAAAAGAAATCATAGTTTCTTCAAATCAAGAGAGAAAGCTACTTTTTAATCTTTTTTCCCTGAGCCTGAAAGGCCTATTTCGAACTTTGTTTGAAAGGAAAACACACCATCATAGGCCTGGTAAGATATCACTCTCCAGCCGTTTGTTAAAGCCTCCATTTGCACAGCCGTCCCAAGTACCAGGAGGCACTGATGGTCCAGGAACATGAGGGATGAAACAAACCAAAACAACCACATCCCGCGAGTGGACGTGGAACAAACTCTCACTGGTTGGAAAATCTTTCCTATCACCTGCCTTCTGGAGCTAATTTCCTGCTTGTTTATAAACAAGTGTAGAGAATGCAAAATCCAGTGCTGTCAAAAATAAACAAATGCATTCAGGAACTCTCTAGTAATTGCTAAGTCACAAAAAGTTTTATTAGTTGCTAAAGCTGCTTTGCATTATATTACCATTTATTTCAGATTAGTCACTGAAGAAGCAAGGCAGTGGTTCATATCCAACTTGCCTTTCCTAAAGGGCATTAAAGAGTCATTTACTTGGCTTGCATTCCAACCAAACACAGTTCAATATAAACTTTTTATTTGCAAACTGAAGTATATTTTTCTACTCTTTTGTATTGTTTACAGAGGCTAACATTTTAAATGTTCCTTTAAAAAGTTCTCATCTTTCTGCATTTCCTACTGATATGGAAGATTCTGTTCATAAAATGTCCATGTAATGGCAGGTAAATCGTAAATCAGAAATCTGCAGTTCATACAGAAATATCTTTCCAAAAGAAATACTTAATTTTACCTTGGCGTTCCCAGCTTAGGTAGAATAAAAGGTAAAACAAACTTATGGTTTGAAATCAAAGTAAATAAAGCCTGAGCAAAGTACCAAGGGGCTAATTCAAGGCATCTTTGTAACTTGAACAATATTTTCATAACAGAGCAGCGTCATTGACTTAATAGCTAAAAGCAAGGTTATTTCTGCAGGGATGTGGGTAATAGCTTCTACCTACATGCTGTTTTCCGGGTTTGAGGATGAGGACAGAGAGAAGAAGCAGGGGGAGGAGAAGTAGAGAACAGGCTCCAGCATGTTGCCTGGAGCAGCCTTTTATGACATTACCTTCCCTTTCTAACTCCCCTAAAATCCCCATCATTGGAGCCAAATGGCAAGTTCTCTATTCTCTTATTAAGTAAAGACTTCATATCATTAATTTACCATAAAGACACGGTTGCTACTCAGCTGGTACACATCAACATAGGCATCCCAATAGTTAATAGTACCGTTAAGTCCCCTACATACGAACCTTCAAGTTGAGAACTTTCAAAGATGTGAACATGCATTCACATGTCCAATCACGTAAGTTAGTTCACATGTCTGCGTACATTGTCACATGCATGCATCCTCTACAAGTGGATGTGCTTTTGTGTACTTTACTGTACAGTACTGTATAGAGTACAGTATCTTTATTTCAAGACCAGGATGTACAGAAGCAAGCGTGAAAGCAGTGGTGATGTACCCGGTACTACTGTACTTTTCAAGGTACTGTACTGTAAGATTAAAGATGTCTTCTTGGGCTTCCCTGGTGGCGCAGTGGTTGAGAGTCCGCCTGCCGATGCAGGGGACACGGGTTCGTGCCCCGGTCTGGGAAAATCCCCCATGCCGCGGAGCGGCTGGGCCCGTGAGCCATGGCCACTGAGCCTGCGCGTCCGGAGCCTGTGCTCCGCAACGGGAGAGGCCACAGCAGTGAGAGGCCCACGTACCGCAAAAGAAGTTTTCTTTATTTTTTGTGTTTCTTTGTTTTTTATGTATTATTTGTGTGAAAAGTATTATAAATCTATTAAGTACAGTGCTATATAGCTGATTGTGTTAACTGGGTACCTAGGCTAACTTTGTTGGACTTACGAACAAATTGGACTTACAAACATGCTCTCATAACAGAACTCGTTCGTTTGTAAGGGGCTTACTGTATACATTTGAAAGAACCCCTCCCCAAGGCATCATGGCCTCTACCACCCCTGCTTTGGCTGCAAACGAGAGCTCCCAGAATCCTATATACCTTCCTTTGGGATCTTGCTTGAACCCAATGGCTGGCATCTTTCCTTAATGTTCAGTTACCTTGTCTTAATGGTTGTTAAATGTTTTAATATTATCCCTGATCACAGGCAAGCATATTTCCTCCAGGAATTTGAGAGAGAAGACTTTGTTTTTCCATCTCTCTTTACTCATGGATGTGTCTAGGCAAGGCGACCTCAAGCAGAATCTTCCTAAAATCCAGTAAGCCTGACCCTGAGGAAATGAGCACCTGGCAGGTAATTTTTCTAAGTGAACTTTGCAGGGATGATGATGGTGAGTACAGGAATCAGGCCAAGGAAGGCAGCCTCAGCACAATTGTCCTGGGGGAAAAGTCCCAGTGTCCCAGGATCAGTATGAGACAAAGATATCCAGGACCCTGAACCAGCTGGCAGTGGGAAATGGTAGTGTGGGGAGAGGCAAGCAAAGAAAGAAAGAAGAAACCACAGGCAAACTTGGGTTCCTTTATTACTTTCCAAGAGGGAGTCTGAATTAACGAAAAGTCTTCATAGAAAGTTCCATTTCTCTTCAACAGTTTCCATCTCACTTTCAAACCATAGCTCGTGTGTCCCCCCGCTCTCTGCACTGTGGAGGGTGCGATACTTTGCTGAGTTATAATTCTCCCATGTCCTTGTATGTTACCCCCTTTAGGCTCAGAGACCCTTAAGGCTACAGATCACATTTGAGTATTTCTGTGTATCCAGAGTCCCATACACTGTCTACACGTAGTAGGTTCTTAATAAATGTAGTGGAATTCTCATTAAGAACCAATAGTGGCCCAGAGACATAGAAAACAAACTTATGGTTACGAAAGGGGAAAGGGGGGAAGGGAAAAATTAGAAGTTTGGGATTAATCTATACACAGTACTATATATAAAATAGATAACCAACAAGGACCTACTGTACAGCACAGAGAACTATACTCAATATTTTGTAATAACCTATAAGGGAAAAGAATCTGAAAAAGAATATATATCTGAGTCACTTTGCTGTACACCTGAAACTAACACAACACTGTAAATCCACGATACTTCAAAAAAAAAACAGTGGGCTGAAATATGTGGTGGTTAGGTAACAATACTACCTCTTCTTCGAATGAATAGATGACGTATACATTCTTAAGCTTCATCGGAAACACGTTCCCAAAGGTATTTTGAAATGTCTATGTAATCTTGTTTACATTTGAATTTGCCTATCCAGAATGTACAGGTGATCTTCTCAGCAAGACAGGGACATTTAATCCTTTTCTGTTTTTTCACAAATACAGGATCAGGAGAAAATAAATGACTTCATTATTACTATATTTGTATAGACAGGCAACACTCCCTTTGCCCTCAGCCATCCCACTGAGATGAGCAGAGCCTTCAACACAGGGAGGAAGACCCAGTGCACGATGCCTTGTAAGTGTCTTTGAAATATTAACACAGAGAGAGAGTTCCATTCTTGCTCAGCAGATGCAATACATGACGGAAAACCTTACAGAAAAATCTCTCTCCTTTTCACTTGATTCTGGAGGGTGAGATTGAATTCTTCTGCCACAGGTAATTTCTAGAAAAGAACCTGCATCTATATGCCTCCAACATACAGGGGAAGTGGACAGAGTAGAAACGGAAAGTAAGTGCCTTAATCGGCTCAGGCTTCCAAAACACCTATGGTACCAAAATACCGGAGATGTGGTGGGCAGGGGTGGGAGCTTAAGACAACCCAAATGTATTTTCTCACAGATCCAGAGGCTGGAAGTCCGAGATTAAGGTGACAGCTGATTTGGTTCCTGATACCAGCTGGCTTTTTAGCTTGCAGGTGGCCACCTTCTCACTCTCTCCTCACGCACAGTAAGGGTGAGAGTGAGTGTGTGTGCGAGAGAGGTAGATAGAGAGAGAGAGAGCGAGCGACTCTTCTTATAAGGACATTAATCCTGTCATAAGGGCCCCATACTCATAATGTCCCAAAGAGTAAATCTTCAAATACCATCGCACCAGGGATTAGGGCTTCACATACATATTCTGAGGGATGATACCGAGCAGGGCCCTGTGGGCTCCTGGGCACAAAAGCCTTTCCGTGTACCCCATCTCTTGATTACAGGAAATAGGCTTCATTCAGCCTCCAGGACCTTCCCTGAGTTCCAAAGGGCAGGTTCAAACAGTTGCTAATTAGGGAAGGGAGGGGATGCAGAGACCAGGGAGGAGCAGTCAGGACACAACGGTGCAGCCTTGGGGCAGGGTCCTGGTTCCCCCTCGAGGGATGCACACGACAATATCCTTGAGCTGTTTTGCAGGTACTGAAACTCCCTCCAGGCGGGAGAAGTTAACTGTCTGCTGCCCACAAGCACCGGAGACCC
Organism: Leucopleurus acutus; assembly: GCF_964270905.1. Classification (NCBI taxonomy): domain Eukaryota; kingdom Metazoa; phylum Chordata; class Mammalia; order Artiodactyla; family Delphinidae; genus Leucopleurus; species Leucopleurus acutus. The sequence continues at coordinate 23,439,326 of NC_139154.1, forward strand.
CCAGACCGGTTGGAACCAGAAGGTTGATGATGCTGACTCCCAATTACCTCACCACTAGCCAATCAGAAGAGTATCCACGAACTGACCACGCCCTCTTTGAACCATTACTATAAAACTCCTCACGACCCCCTCCAGGGTGGGGCACACAGTCTTGAGGGCATTAGCCCACTGTGGCCCCCTTTGCCTGGCAAAGCAATAAAGCTATTGTTTTCTACTTTACCCAAAACTCTGTCTCCGAGATTTCATTCAGTGTCAGGGCACAGAGGCCAGATTTGGCTTCAGGGACACAAACATTCAGTCCATAACACCCTCATATGATGAACTAATGAGCATCCCCATGAGGGAAGAATGTGTTTGCTGTTCCCTGAAGAGACCGGATCCCTGTTGTTGGGCTGCCCCCCGCCCCCAACCGCCCCACAGGCCTACAAGGCCTGAGCTTGCCCAGCCTCAAGACCGAAGAAAGAGCCCGGAGTCAGCAACAGAGACATCAATGGTTTCACGGATCGGGGAGCTTACCTGTTTGAAGCAAGGTCCTGGAGCGACAGCCCACCCCATGGGGCGGACAGCAGGCAGGACGTAGTTGCAGTCTTCGCTCCGAGGAGGAAGGGGAGACTGCCAGTTAAAGGGGAATTGAAGTCAGGTGGGCTCATTAGTTACCAGGGAAACCAGTTCACCGCCCCTTTGATGAGAACAATCACCAGCTGGGGCCTGTTTGTAGGAAAGTGAGTCATGTGCGTAGGGCGTAGGTGAAGCAGACACTGGTCAGTCAGGTGATGTACAGAGAAGAAGAGAACAGCTATCTTGAATGACCTGACCATACACCTGTACCTGCATATCTGCTTTCGGCCAAAACTGGGCTAATAAAGCCATGACACCTGAGCTTAGCACGGCCCTGCCTAGATCATTCAAGTACGAACGCAGAATGAGGAAATGAATGCAAGAATGTTGACGGCAGCATGTCAAAATTTATGCCATAGAATACTAGTCCCGGGGATGCTCCTGAGGCTCATAGGTCAAAGATTGGCAATTACCTAGTGAATGTGAGCACAAGAAAGGCTCTGACAAGCCTAAAGGGGCTGTTGAATTCTAATGAGCCTGGTGGCCATCAACATATCTGATTAAGGAACCTTTTCTCTACAGGACAACTAGGAATAGTCCACAGAACTGGTATCCTACAGAACTCTCTTTGGAAAATGTTTATCTAAGGAATGCCCTTGAGTCCTGTTGTGACATTGTCACTCCTAGTAGGGTAAGAACTGAAAAACGTGTCAAGCAGAGGGACTTGCCCATGAAGCACAAAGCCCTTGTTTGACAGGAGATTGAGGGTCTGTTGGTGCTATGTACAAGGGGTTCCCAGGTTTTTTGAGTAATAAAAAGCCCCCTTGTCATTCAGAAAGTATGCTCATCCACCCACCATCTGCCCTAGATGCTGTCAGGACCCTTCCCTACTCACAGAGTTTTGATTCGTCGAATAAGCCTGAAGTGAAGAACATTTATGATGGGCCAACTCCTGAGTTTAGGATTGAGGATGCAGAACTGACACAGAGTTCCTGTGCATACATTTCCACCTGATGAGACAATGAGAGTTCCTTGAGTGTTGCAGCTTGAAAGGTCCATAAAAGTCATCTGCCAATACTCACACAAGAAAAAACAGACAATCTGAATATGCCTGTATCCATTAAAGGATCTGAACCATTAATAACCTTTTAAAACGTAAACACCAGACCCAGATGGATTCGCTGGTGAGCACTACCAAACATTTAAAAAGGAAATCATGTCAATTCTCTATAATCTCTTTCAGGAGGCAGAAGCAGAGGGAATACTTCCTAACTCGTTCTACGAGGCCAGCATCACCCTAATACCAAAACCAGACAAAGACATTCCAAGGAGGAAAACTACAGACCAATATCTCTCACGAACATAGATGTAAAAATCCTGAACAAACTATTAGCCAGTTGAATCCAACAATGTATAAAAAGAATTATGCACCATGACAAGTAGGGTTTATCCCAGGTAGGCAAGTCTGGTTCCACATTTGAAAATCAATTGATATAATCCACTACATGAACAAGCTCAAGAAGAAAAATCACTTGATCATATCAATAGGTGCAGAAAAAACAGTGGACGAAATCCAGCATCCATTCATGATAAAAATTCTCACTAGGATTAGAGGGGAACTTCCTCACCTTGATAAGAAATAGCTATACAAAACCTACAAAGAACATCAGACTAAATGGTAAGAAACGAGATGCTTGTCCTCTAAGATTAAGGACAAGGCAAGGGTGCCCCCTCTCACCACTGTTTTTCAACATCATACTGAGTTTTAGTTAATGCATAATGACAAAAAAGGAATAAAAGGTATACAAATGGGGAAGGAAAAAACAAAACTCTCTTTGTTCACAGATGGCATAATCTCATATGTAGAAAATCAAAAAGAACTGACAAAAAAAATCCTGCAATTAATAAACAATGATAGCAAGGTTTCAGGAGACAAGGTTAATATACAAAAGTCAACCACTTTCCCATATACCAACAATCAAACAGTGAAATTTGAAACTAAAAGCACAATACCATTTACATCATCACCCCCCCAAAATGAAATAATTTGGTATAAATCTAACAAAATATATACAAGATGTATATGAGGAAAACTACAAAACTCTGGTGAAAGAAATCAAAGAAAAACTATGAGAGAAATATTCCATGTTCATAGATAGGAAGACTCAATACTGTCAACATGTCAGTACTTCCCAACATGATCTATAAATTCAACGCAATGCCAATCAAAATCTCAGCAAGTTGTTTTTGTGGATATCAACAAACAGATTCTGAAGTCTGGATGAAGAGGCAAAAGACCCACAATAGCCAACACAGTATTTAAGTAGAAGAACAAAGTTGGAGGACTGCCACTACCTGACTTGAAGACAACATAAAGCTACAGTAATCAGGAGAATGTGCCAAAACAAATGATCACACTGATTTTCTATCCCAGACCTTGAAATACATGTGTCAAAGGGATGTCACGTAATTATGGAGGAATTTATTCCAGTGATATTTGTCAATGTCTACCATTGATGATTCCATAGCAGTTACTATTAATTGAACACTTGCCTTGTGAAAGGTGTTGTGCTCAGCCTTTAATCCTCCAAATCACAAATATATCCTCCATCACTACTTTACACAAGGGGAAACTGAGGCACAGAGAGGTCAAGACTCTTGTTGAGGGTCTCATGGCAGCAATAGGCAGAGCTGAGATCTACACCCAGTTCTGTCAGATTCTGAAGTTCCTGCCTTTAACCACAATGATACACATTCTTTATGGGGGGACCTGGGTGGGCTATAGTTTGACAACTGCAAAGACATAGAAAATCACCTCCCTAGGATGGCAGCAAAGAGGTAATAGCACAGTGTGGTTCAACTTTTGTTACTTTACAAAAGAGGAAACTGAGGTGAAAGGGGAATAGAAACAACTGTAGTGAAAGGAATACCCAGAATGTGTGCTTTTCAAAAGCTTTTCTCATGTTTCTCCTACCCTCAATGCCTAGGAGTTACAATGGGACACCTAGCAAATAGCAGGTAGCTACTACCTAAGTCCCAGGCACCAAGCAGGCACTCAATATACCCTGAATCAAGAAATAAGAAGTAAATTTCTTATGAAGGAATTTGAAAATATCTGATTTCAGTTTTCATAAGTAGTTTCTGGAATATAACTCGAGCTAAAGCCTCAGGAAATTTAAACTTGTTGAAATCTTAGTTATAAAGCAAGTGAATTTAAGTTCAGGGTTCTTCATAAAGAAAATATGACATATACACACTATTATATATAAAATAGATAACTAATAAGGACCTACTGTATAGCACAGGGAACTCTACTCAATACTCTGTAAAGACTCATATGGGGAAAAAAATCTAAAAAAAAGTGGATATATGTTCACGTATAACTGATTCACTTTGCTGAACAGCAGAAAGTAACACAACATTGTAAATCAACTATACTCCAATAAAAATTAAAATATCTAGAAAAAAGAAAAAAAGAATCCAGATGTCCTTGGCATAGGGATTCTGGCTGAATCAGGACTTACTACACACAGATACACATACACACACGTCATGTGTAATTGTCAGGTATTCCAACACGACTTAGAATAACATTTATTTTCAAGGAGTGTAATAACAAATGCCCTTGAATGCTGAGATTTCCTGTCATAATTACCCATTTAGTGAAAAACAGTTTAAGCAAACCTGTCAATGATGTGAATTACCCATCTAACAGGGGAAAGCTGTCTTGAGTAGGTATTTCTCTTTCTGAGATCAGGCTGGAGGGTTTGGGATCTGAGAAGGAGTATGCAGATGTTTGTCGGCCCCTCCAATTCATGTTACACTGGGCTGATTATATATAAAGATTCTCAGATGTTATTCACTAATGAAATTATTACTGGATACCCATATTTCCTCTCTACTAGGACCTATCAAATGTTCAGTTTTCTGAATTCCCCAGGAGACGCTCCCCACCCAGCACCCTGCCTGCTGCACCCCTGTGGTAATTAGCAGCATGGAGGAGATTTCCATGACTGGTGGCACAGAGGTACAACACCAAGAAAGTGCTAAGAATCCATTATTAATGTTTTGGAGAAAAACCAAAACTTAAAAATCTTTAAAATGGGAATAGTGCCATCTCTCTGACTGTCCCAGCTAGTCATGTGTGGCTCTATGACCATGGAAAGGGAGCAGATGTAATTGTGCAATGTGTCGCAGCCAAAGCAGCTGCAGTTGCCAGTGGAAAGACGTGCTAATAATAATTAAATGACTCAAATGTAAATAAGGAAAAAGATAGACAGAAAAAATTCAAAACGCAATGTAAAATATAAATCAAGAGCCACTGGGCATTGAATTGTGCAAATCACCAAGTTCCCAAACTTGCTGGAAGCAGGGAGGAGAGTCACTAAGCTTTAAGTTTTTGTTTGTTTGTTTGCTTGTTTGTATCTAAGAATGTGGAAAGGGGTCAAAGTACCCCTTTTTAAGATAATCACTGAGGGAAAATTCAAAGCCCAAGCAATCAAAAATAGAGGACAAATATGTACAGGTGTACAATACACGAGAAACAATAAGCAGTCCCATGTTTTAAAACCTATATTGGGACTTCCCTGGTGGTGCAGTGGTTAAGAATCCTTCTGCCAGTGCAGGGGACATGGGTTCGAGCCCTGGTCTGGAAAGGTCCCACATGCTGCGGAGCAATTAAGCCCGTGCGCCACAACTACTGAGCCTGTGCTCTAGAGTCCACGAGCCACAACTACTGAGCCCACGCACCTAGAGCCCCTGCTCCACAACAAGAGAAGCCACGGCAATAAGAAGCCCGCGCACCGCAACGCAGAATAGCCCCTGCTCGCCGCAGCTAGAGAAAACCTGTGCGCAGCAATGAAGACCCAACACAGCCAAAAAAATAATTAAATAAAATAAAAATTTTTTTTTAGAAAAAACCTACATTAACAATTTGTGAATGAATTTTTAAAGGTACTGCTCTAGTCCACTCACTTTAGGGAAAAATAAAACAGCAAAGAAATTAACTGGCCTAGTTGAAAACTAAGAGGACAAGTTAAAATGATGTTCAAAATGTGAAGTAAAGCCAGTTTGGTACAGCTTGGTTAAGTGTCTTTAACACTAGATTTTAAAATATATACAATAATAGTACATACATTAAAAAAAATATATATATATATATACACATTTCCATTGGCAGCTCAATTCTGTTTGAATTGGAAGGAGGTGCTGAGAGTAATAATCATTCATAATCCTGCTTCACACTGATAACCACTATTAATAGCTTATGTATATGTTTCTAGATATATAAATTCATACTGTATACGACTATCATAAAAATCACACTAGGGGCTTCCCTGGTGGCACAGTGGTTGGGAGTCCGCCTGCCGATGCAGGGGACGCGGGTTCGTGCGCCGGTCCGGGAAGATCCCACATGTCGTGGAGAAGCTGGGCCCGTGAGCCATGGCCGCTGAGCCTGCGCATCCGGAGCCTGTGCTCCGCAACAGGAAAGGCCACAATGGTGAGAGGCCTGTGTACCAAAAAAAACCAAAAATACACTAAACAGAGTATTTTGGGGAAAAGCTCTAATAACTTGAAATCTTTTGCGAATACCCTTCTACATCACTCATGTTTATCTGCAGTATTATTTGTAATGTTCACATGATACCCTGTGTCATGAACTTATCACAGTTTATTTAATCAGTTCCCTATCTGATATTTAGATTTTTTCTATTTTTCCCACTATTATCAACATAATAATATTATGAGTATTATTGTGTCTAAAACTATGAATGAATATCCTTAGGATATAATCTTAGATTTCTTAGAGATGAATCAAATATACAACCATCATAGAGTGATTGATGTAATACAAAAAACAAATTTCCGGGACTTCCCTGGTGGTATAGTGGTTAAGAATCTGCCTTCCAATGCAGGGGACAAGGGTTTGATCCCTGGTCAGGGAACTAGATTCCACATGCAAGCCACAACTAAGAGTTCCCATGCCACAACTAAGGAGCCCACTGGCCGCAACTAAAGGAGCTGGTAACCCTCAACTAAGGAGCCTATGAGCCACACTAAGGAGCCCCCTACCACAACTAAGACTCAGCGCAACCTAAATAAATAAATAAATAATTTTAAAAATTAAAAATAAAATTTAAGAAAATAAATTTCCATCAAGGGCCTTGACCCAATAACCCTGTCACTCACCATGTGTGAAGATGTTCTGAACACAACCACACCAACCAGGTCCCTCCATTCTGTCTTCAGTGGAAGTTTGTTGGGAAAAAACAGGATCTCACTGTTTTAATTACTAGTGAAGTTAAATGTGTTTCTTGACTATTTTTATATATTCTTTATGAATTCCCTATCTGTCCCCTTTGTTAATTCTTCCTCCTAGAGTAGGAGAAAAGTTTGTCCTTTCCTAATGGAGCTTGTGGATTTTGAAGCTGTTTGTGAATTTTCTGATTAGCTTTTTTCTTTTTTCCTTTGGCTGCACCACGTGGCACATGGGATCTTAGTTCCCTGACCAGGGATCGAACCCGAGTCCCCTGCAGTGGAGGCATGGAGTCTTAACCCCTGGACAGCCAGGGAAGTCCCTTTGATTAGCCTTGACATGCATTGTCTGCATTTCCGAGCAGGCAGGACTTGGCTTTACAAGCTGCTTATTAATTCTACTGTTTGATTAATTATGTTTTTCTCCTATTTTCCTTAGACTTATTTTATGGTTTCCGCTAAAGATTTTTAAGACGAAAAGTTTATTTATTCTCATTGTAATCACTATTAGAGGATCACGTCTGTTTTGCTCACAATTAATGTAGTGTTTGGAATACAGTGAGCAAAAAAAAAAGGCTTTATTAAATCAATTAATGGAAATTTAACAATATGAAATTTTCCTCTAAGTTTAGTAACTTCTGTAATTAAATTTAAAGACATATCATTCCCAATTCTATTATTTTCTAAATAATCTGAAATTACAGATTGATTACTTACTTGCCCTAAAATAATTAGTGTATCTTTTCTATAAGTTTCAATATGGAATGACAATTACATTGTTGAGGTTTTTTTCTCAGATAATATGACAGATACAACTTCAATTTTAACAAAATAAAACCATAGATTATCTTAATTTACTTTGTTGCCTGGCAAATGATGAATTTTTTAAAATTGTCCAAAAGTTGAGGAGAAAGAGAATTTGCAAAGTCTTTACCTATGTCTCCCAGGATACTTCTTAGCAACAAGGAGAAAAACAGGAACTTTAAGTTGGAGAAACTCAGCAGAAAACACCTTAACCAACTGATCAAAGTCAGTGTCAGAAGTCATTTGACTTAACCACTTTGTGAAACTCACATGAAGCACTGAGATGAATTTGTGATGTTCCTGCCAAAATTGTGTAACTTCAGTTGAATCTGAGAAAACATCAGATAAACCCACAATAAGAGACATTCTTATAAAACAACAACCAAGTACTCTCCAGAAGTATCAAGATCATGGAAGACAAGGTAAGAAGGAAGGATTATGACAGATTGAAGAACACCAAGGAGGAATACAATGTGTGATACAGGATTGGATCTTGGAATAGAGAAAGGACATTATTGGAAAAGTGAGTGAAATGTGAATAAGGTCTTTTGTTAACAGTATTACATCAATGTTAACTGTAGGTTAAGATGTCAGCTTTAGGGGATGCTTGGTGAGAGGTACAGGGAAGTGTCTGCATTATTTTTGCAGCTTTTTGTAAGTCTAAAATGTGTCCCCCAAAAAGGTTAAGAAAATGTCAAGTCTGGCTATATCTATCACTTTCAGACTATGTAATCTAATAATTTCATACTCTGTGAGATTTTGTGACCTTGTCAATAAATCCTCAGCAAGAGCTACATCACAGGATTATTTTGAGGAATAAATAAATATGTAAACTCTCTTGGTTCATTGAATGGGCTCAACCAATGTTTAACTGAGTCTACGATAATTGTCTCAAATACTTCTGAAGGCAATGTATATTTTTTATGTGTAGAGTGCAAAGTTTGATGCAAGCCTATTAAATCTGTATTTCTTTTTATCTACTTTATCTGCTGAAGATAGAGAAAGGAGTATCAAAGCGTTCCTTTAATTTTAAATTAAAAAAATTAAATAGTCTTTTGTGGTGTTATCTGGTGGATAAAATATCCATGACTCTTCCAATACCTTTTTCTCTGCACTCTTCTTTATCTGATATCAATAACACTACAGCTGCTTCCTCTTCATCTGCAATTTCCTGATATATAATTTCTTCTTTTTAATTCCTCCCCATTAGAAGTTTTATTTTGGTTAATAATTTATAATTATTTGTATATTTGAAAACTTAGTTTTTGGTCCATCATGTATGTTGAAAGCATATCGTCTTAACCTTTCACCTTTTGATTTGAAGAGTTGAATACGTTTCATGTCCAATGTTAATTTCTTCAGCTTCATGGTTTTTGGGAAAGGAAGTATATTGGACAAGCACATGGTCCTAAAACATACTGAGCATTTTTACTGCAATTATGAGTCAGACGCAGTAAATGAATAGAGGATGCAGTGTTGTAGGTGAGATTCAATCAAAAGGAGACTGTTGCATGAGATCTTAGGTGTCCAAGAATCTAATGAGTTAATTCTGGTGGTTGAGGGGAAATTAAAAATCCACTCCAATCCGAGAATCAGTGAGCCAGGGTACTTGTTGCTGGACCAAACGACATGGGAGATTGGGTTACTCAGGGACACAGTGGTTTATTGGGAAGAGTCCATAGTCCTGGTGGTCAAAACTGAATAAGAGAGCCAAGGCTGTTGGCAAAACCTGAAAAAAATATGGGCCCTACCAAAAAGACAGCCCCCCAGCCTGGCTCTAGCCACATCTTCTTCTCCTGGGTGTTGCTAGAAATACATAACCTCAGGCCACATTCCAGACCTACCAATTCAGAATCTGATTTTAAAAAGATGCCCAAGTGATTTGAACACATGAAATGTGAGATGCTCTGCTCTATAAGGAGCTTTATATTCCAGGACTAGTAAACATGGTGTGTAAAACTGGTGATTACAAAGATGGTGATAAGTACAGCATAACTCTTTATGTGTTGGTAGCTCTTGGTGTTTTTCACAGAATTTTCACCTATATTTGCTCACTTGAACCTCATAACAATCCCATGGGAAAACAGCTTTAAAAGTTTAATTGTCTGGCCAAAGTAAAGTGAATTGAACAACGCTGACTGTAGAAATAACCACCTTATTTAGTTTTAAGTAATAGTTTATGGAAGTTCATCCTTTCTTCCTTCTCATAAATTCCCATAGCAATTTGCTTCTATCTTTATTATAGTGATTATCACAACCTACCTTGTGTTAACATTGTTTATGAATGTTGATCAGTCCTCGTGGAGGATCTGATGCTCCCTGACGGTACCTGACACATTGCTCAGTCATAGTAGATGATCTCAAAATTGGGATTGAATCAAGTCAGCTATAAAGTCAAAAAGTTATTTATTCATATACTGCTGATGGGAACACAAATTGGCTTACCACTTTGGAAAACAATTTGACAGTTCCTTAAAAAGTTACGCATACACTTACCAAATGACCCAGCAACCCCATTCCTAGGTATTTACCCAGTAAATACCACAAAAAGGCTAGAATGAAATTGAAGTTTTTTCATAATTACCAAGCACTAAAAATAACCCAAATTTCCATTTACCGGTGAATACATAAATAAATTTTGATATTTCCATCCTAAGGAATTCCAGCAATTAAAAGAACCATTGATACACGAACAACATAGATGAATTCCAAAGCATTACGCTAAGTCAAAGAAGCCAGATACAAAAGACCACACACTTTATGAGTCCATTCATATAAAACAAAACAAAACAAAACAAAACAAAAACTATAGATCAGGGGTTGCTGGGGGCCGGAAGTCAGGGAGGAGAGTAACTGCAAAGTAGCACAAGGGAACTTTCTGGGGTGACGAGAATGTTCTGTATATTGGAGAGAAGGTTTCATGACATATATTGTTGTCAAAACTCATAAAATTGTACACTTATGAGGGGTAAATTTTATTATATATAAATTATAACTCAATAAAGCTGGTTTAAAACTATAGCAATAGACTCTGGCATTAGGAGGTATCAAATGGTGTGTTTTAGAGGATAACATAGTTTTACACCTTTTTGACAGAAACCTTTATTACCCCAAGTTGCACTCGCTTTCCCATATGCTCCCAAATGATGTGATACTGGGAAAAGTTACAGAATGATGTTTTCATCTGAAATGCAGCAACTGCTTTAACTTAAAGGATTACGATGAGATTTAAATACAGACTTTGGATGTTTCTGGGAGGGGGAAGGAGAAAGAGAGAGAGAGAGAGAATGGAAAACTAAATAATATAAAAAGTGCCGGAGGTCCAGAGAGAAAAGGAGGAAAGAAATCACTTACAAGGTGAAAACTGCTAGAGAAATACTGAAAAAGACTCCTGGACGACTTCTTTTTTTTCCAGCTTTATTGAGATATTATTAACATATGGCACATGCAAGTTTAAGGTGTATAAAGTGATGATTTGATACATATATATCATGCAAAACAGTAACATAGTAAGGTTAGTTAACACTTCCATCCCCTCACATAATTACCATTTTTAGAGGGTGATAACATTTAAGATCTACTTTATTGACAACTTTCAAGTATATAATACAGCGTTGCTGACTATAGTCACCATGCTGTACACTAGGTCCCCAGAAATTATTCATCTTATAACTGGAAGTTTGTACCCTTTGACCAACATCTCCCCATTTCTCCCACCTACCCTCAGCCCCTACCAACCACCATTTTATTCTCTATTTTTATGAGTTTGACAGTTTTAGATTCCACATGTAAGTGAGAATGTACAAGATTTGTTTTTTCTCTGTCTGACTTATTTCACTTAATATAATGTCCTCAAGGTCAATGTCCAAAAGGTAGTATTTCCTTCTTTTTTATGGCTGAGTGATATTCCATTTCACATCTTCTTTATCCATTCATCCATCCATGGACACTTAGGCTGTTTCCACATCTTGGCTATTGTGAATAATGCTGCAGTGAACATGGGGGTGCAGATATCTCTTCAAGACTGTTTTCATTTCCTTCGGGTATACACCCAGAAGCAGAACTGTTGGATCTTATGCTAGTTTTATTTTTAATTTTTTGAGAAGCCTCCGTACTGTTTTCCATAGTGGCTGCACCAATTTACATTCCCACCAACAGTGTGTAGGAGGGTTTCCTTTTTACAACACCTTTGCCAGCATTTGTTAGCTCTTGTCTTTTTGGTGACGGTCATTGCAACAGGGATGAGGAGATACTTCATTGTGGTTTTGGTCTGCATTTCCCTGATGATTAGTGATGCTGAGCATCTTTTCCTGTACCTGTTGGCTATTTGTATGTCTTTTTTCGAAAAATGTCTATTTAAGTCCTTTGCCCATTTTTTTAATTGAGTCGTTTGGATTTTTGATTTGTTTGTTTTTATTTTTTTACTTTTTGCTATTGAGTTGTAGGAGTTCCTTATATTTTGGATATTAACCCCTTATCAGATATAGGGTTTACAAATATTTTCTCCCATTCTGTAGGTTGCCTTTTCATTTTGTTGATGGTTTCTTTTTCTATGCAGAAGCTCTTTAGTTTGATGTTTGCTTTTGTTGCTTGCACGTTTGGTGTCACATCCAAAGAAGCTTTACCAAGACCAGGGTCAAGGAGCTGTTTCCCAGTGTTTTCTTCTACTAGCTTTACAGTTTTGGATCTTACATTTACATTTTTAATCCATTTCGAGTTAATTTTTGTGAGAGTGTGAGAGAGGGGTCTAACTGCATTCTTCGTGTAGTTATTCAGTTTTCTCATGGGTCACTTCTGATGCTACCACCCACCCCTGCAGGAGTTTATATGTGAGGATTATTTTGCCTCTTTTACTAAGTTACGAGCTACTGCGCTCTCTTTTCTCTACTACATAGAGTGATTTTATGTAGTACCACCTCTTAGAATATTACCCATCTCAATCCATCTGACCCAAGTCAATTCTTTTTCCTGAATCTCCCAAATATTCAACCTAGCAAGTAATGAATAAATATTCTTTAAATAAATTAAAGAATTAGTGAATCTATATTAAGAGCTAACAGTTATAGAGGCATTCAGTCTATGAGGCAGCATATTTCAAAAGTTTTATGTGATTTAACAACCTTAATCTTTGCAAGAATTCTGTGAGATAAGTACTGTTATCCTCCTCATTTATGATGGAAGGGGCTGGATAAGGTTGAATCACCTGGTCCAGATAACTCTTGCCCTCAGGCAGAACTGAGTGATTCTCCCCCAGGCAATGTGATGCCAGCGCTGAACTGGTAGCCACCCTGTCCCCAGTGTAGGACAGGCAGCAGGCTGTCCCTCTCCTGGTGGTGTTCAGGTTTGCCTTGGAAGAGGTTATTTTTGTTTTATTGACCTTGGTAAGTAAGTTCAGAGAACTTGAAAGTTCCTTGGTCAGTAGCCATTAAAAGTAACCAGACTTTATCGCCTAGGGGTATCTGGGGACATTTTATTTCCAAAAAGACAATCCACCTAGAAAATGCTAAAAAAATAAGTTTCTGTTTCCTTTGACACGTCATTTCTTTAAGCAGTCTTCTTAACTCACTGCTCTTATGACCCCTTTAGTAGCAGATACAACTCACTTCTTTGCAGACTGACAAGAAGATGCACGGTATATGGCACTGCATATCCTGACTTCATTAGTCCCTCATAGCAAAGACTCGAAACTGTAATGTGTGAGAAGGAAAAGGTGCCAGCATGACATTTACTACCGCTAATATGAATCTGATTAATTTTACAACAAGAAACATCATCTTAACTCTTTGTGTCCTACAATAAGTAGGACTCTGAGAAGAAAGGCAGGACACTTGACCGAATCATGTCTATCAGAGGATGCTTTGGGGATGAAATGATAATGTAAATACCCCCTTGGCAGGAAGTGTCCACAAATTCTCTTATACAGAAGGACCTTTTTCCTGCAGAAAAGACTCCAAGTGAGGCAGAGGCAGGTCTGGGCTCTGGGCTGGGTTCTGAGTCCCTCCAGCTTCAAGAGGAGTTACTGGTTGATGAGAAAACAGACCAAGGTGAAGGGCGAGGCCACCAAGAGCAATAGCACTGCTTTCCAAAGCACGCAGCTGCTGCTTTTAGTTTTATTTTATCGACTCCCTAGAAATGTTCCTGATTGTCCTGTGGCCTCAGAGTGCATGTTCAAAAATGATTCTACATTTCAGCAATTCTGTACTTGGAATTGCTATTAAAAAGAAAATGCCAGAAGACTACGCACACGTCTCACTTAGGAGCTGCTAGGCTAAGGACGCGCACCCTAACTCATGACCTTAAGGTTCATTGTAAACACACACGCCAACAAACAAATTTCAGGTAATTCAAGATTTTGTGAGAAATCTAGTTCATAAGGAAAAGAATAAAAAATAGCAACGTATTCTAGACCTGTTTTCTACAGAGTATTTCTCATTATGGGAAACTTGATTTCTGCCAGATTTTCCCCCTATTTAACTTCCCCTCCTCTTTTTCTCCTCACAAGACACACATCTCAAAATATTTATATACATCTTTTAAAAGTCACTTGATTATCTCTCATGAACTATTTTGTAGTAAATCTCTGTGTGCTTAAAAATTATATTAAAAATCATCCCCCTGGAACTTTACATTCCTTCAGCTATTATATTGGCGGTGGTTATTGAAAGCTAAATATTGTAGTTCTCCAATTTGACTCCCCCTCCTAACAGGTTTGGCTAAAATGTCAAACATGTAGAAACTGTGAAAAATACCATAGGATGTGCCGATTAATGTATCACAAGAAAAATGTTTTTCATCAACACACACACACACACACACACACACCAAAAAAGAAAAAAAAATGGAAAAAGAAAGAAAACTGGCTCTGAGGATTGAAACATGCATTCGATCATGTATCTATAATTTTTTCCTTATGCATTTAGCATGTATGGACTTGGGATGCTTGGCAGTTTTAAAAAAACAGGATCACTTTTTTGAGGTAGTTTGAAAAATTCTTTCTAAAACTGTCTTTTAAATGAAAGTTCAAAGTAGCCATTTTGTGGCTTTGTAAATAGCATCACCTTAGACTGTTTATACATTTCTTTAGAATATTTATACATTTTATCCTGTAGGGTAAAGGGGTGATATTGAGCTGTTCCTGGCAAATTTGCAATGGTGAAAAAGCCATAGCTCCCCAGGCAAATACTACAGTGGGCCAGGAAAAGGAGAGAGCAGGAATCTGGAGCTGGGTTTATTTTACAAGGTAAATTGTATGTACTGTTGTTTACGGGCTACCGGTGACGAGAGCAGCCGTGGTTTGCAAATCAAAGAATACAAATAAGTCTGGACGCAGGCAAATGGCACATGGGGCAGGGTTTTAAATGTGAACACATGCTCTGGAGGAGCCCAGGCAGGAATAAAAATTGTTCCTGTTTGGTTAGTTTAGATTCTGAAAGAAGCTTTTGTGTGTAAAGATGTAACGGGATCCCAGGCTGGAGCCCTGCTCTGTGGCATCTAGGTCACTGTGTCTGTCCCAGGGAACCAGATCTAGGGCCGGGAGCACGTCTCTGCCCTCCCTCCTGGCACTCGCTTTTGTAAGCGCTAATTCGCTTCTGCCAGAAGGATTAAGAAAGGGACCCTTTTGTGTCCCTTGGTGGAGGTCTTTCACAGGGAGACCAGGAGGCTGGGGAGAGGTGTTTCTTCTCTGTGGATGCTCAGAAAAATTAAAGAGCAGTTCTGTTTCAGTATTAGAAAACTCCACTCATTGAATACCATCCAGAAATCTGCTGGTTCAATTTCTTCGCCCCATCTGTTTCCCTCTCACTGGCTATATTTGTTAATATTTCCTCAAGTAGCATGCTGTATTGCCCTTGCCGTGCTAGAGAAAAGGGCATAGATTGATCTTTTTTTTATATATATATTCAGAAAGTTAACATTTAATAAAAACAGCACTTCAATTCAGTGGGTAAAGATATATTCTTTGGTTGGGACAAGCTACATTGATCATTTTTGCGCGACGGGCAAATGTGGACTTGAACTGGGACAGCAGTGCATTGACTTAATTCCTGTCCAGAGTCAGAGACAAAACTTCTTCAAGAAAAAGACCAAAAAAAAAAAAAAAGAAAAGGGAAGATCAGGGAGGTTGTTTTGGTACTAGAGGCGGGGGTGGGAAGCATCAGCTGTGTCAGGAGTACCATCAGCCTGCTTATCAGTCTTACTACGCTGGCACGTGAAAGCTCCCAGCTCAGCACGCCATGTGTCAAATCTATCATTTCGTATGTCAGCAATCATTATTCCCTCTTTTGTCACCAGTTTTGACCAAAGGATGAAAAATTGCTGTCTTACTCAGACAAAATTATTGCTGGGGGAAAAAAAAAAAAAGAGGCAACTTCAGAAGAGAGGAGTAGGCCAAGGTGAAACACAGGGACACTCTCCTCAGATTAGGTCTGGGTTAAGAGAATATTGATCTGTGTGCTAAAAACTGTTGATCTCTCTGAGCAGAGGATATGACATATGGGAGCAAACAAACAACAACAACAAAAAAAATTGAGTGTCTCCAAGGACATATGAGCTGCTCAGTGTTTTCCGTTAGTATTTGTTTGGTTTGTGGGTTTCTGCACTGGGGATTTCAACAAAAATAAGCAAATATTAAACAGAAATGAAGCAGCCACAAAAATGATACAGAGGAAAACCTAGGGGAAGAGAACCAGACCAGAAACTGGGCAAGGTACGTATATTAAATAGCAGGAGAGTTACAAGTATAAAGTACTGCTTGTCTGAGCTAGTGGGTTGTGTATTTTTTTTTTCTTTTTGTATGTTTGGTGCTGGATTGTTACAAGTAGGAGAGAAGTGTTTTTGTCCCAAGTCAGTCCCTTTAATTATGGCAAGTTAGACATCTTAAAAAAAAAAATCAAACCACCTATAAAGTATAAGGCCAATGTTCATAAACCCACAAATGAAAGGAAATATAGAAGCTTGCATTCATTAAGCAAATACAGTATGACAAGGCATAAATTCAAATTATTTGGGGGTTTCAGTAATTTTTCCCAACTGTAGAAATTGAACTCCAACTATAGAGGACTAGGAAGGCATAAAATACTACCTGCCTTACGTTCTGAAAGAAGTAAGATCGTGGCTGAGGGCAGGGACACTGACCCACACATCGTAGTTGGAATTCCATCTCATCCATCCCTCCCGTATGATTTTGCATGAGGTTTTTAACTTCTGTAATTTTCAGTGTCCTCCTCTGCCATAATGTGGGAATAATACTCTTCTGTCTCAGAGTGCTGGTATGAGGATTAATAAATCAGCGGATGTAAAGCTTTGAGAACGTGGTGGCACAAAGTCAGCACAGCATAACTATGATCATTATATATTTCTTCATAAACTTATGAATTTCTGTTAGAAAATCCCTTCTCTGCATATTCTGTGGCTGGGGCAGGAAACAGGCTCACCTACCCCCATCTCAATGCCCACTTGGCAAACCCCCCCACCTTCAGTTTACAACTGAGCTTCACATCCTCAAGGAATCCTAGCCCAGCCTATCCCTTCCCAAAACAACCTTAGACAAGCTTCCATATTCTCTCTTCTTCCTCCCTATTCTGTTCTCTAATTATCAGCTTTCTACAGTTTCTCCTGTACTCAGAGTTGAATCCACTCATTTAATAAATTATATTAGACTTACTTAATATCTTCTCACTGAGTGAAGGAAGTGAGTGTCTTACCTTAACTGGACAGAAGCGCTGTCACATGAGGGCCCTACATGCTCTGTTCCATCCACAATGAGCATCCAACCTCTAGCCCAGTGCCTCACCTGCCTGGAGAAGATGCTCAATAAATATGTGCTAACTGACTGAGCCAACAGATGAACGAATGAATGAATAAATGACTCCTTCAGTATTCCTATGCAAGCCTGCATTCTGTTTGAGAACAGACCCGGGAGTCAGGGGACAAGGGTCCTTGCTTTTGCTCCTTGACTTTGAGAAAATCCCCAGTTCCCCAACTTCCAGCCTCCAGAAACAGGTAGAGATGGCATCATTCTGGAAGGTCTCATGTCTCCAAGCACCTCCTCAGCCTGATCCTCTGGGGCTCTGGGAGCCCTTCACAATTTCCAGTCCCATTTTAAATTTGTAACATAGTTGCAGAGTGTGTTTAGACATGATAACAACCAATACTAAGAAAAGGTTGGGTTTATGTAGAGCATGGTCATTGCAGTGCCTGGTAGGACACCTAACACGTGAAAATGTCTGTTGAAATATAGTCTTCAAAAATTATTGGTGAAAAATACCTTCGTTTGTATCATTTTTTTTAGATTTCACATATAAGTGATATCATATTTGTCTTTGTCTGGCTTACTTCACTTAGTGTGATCATCTCTAGGTCCATCCATGTTGCTGCAAATAGCATTGTTTCATTCTTTTTTGTGGCTGAGTAATATTCCATCATATATATATATATATATATATATATATATATATATATATATATATCCATAAACCATATCTTCTTTATCCATTCATTTGTTGATAGAAACCAAATTTATGGTTACCATAGGGGAAAGAGGGGATGAGGGATAAATTAGGAGTTTGGGATTAACAGATACACACTACTATATATATAACAGATAAACAACAAGGACCTACTGTATAGCACAGGGAACTATACTCAATATCCTGTAATAACCTATAAGAGAAAAGAACTGAAAGGGAATATATATATATATATATATATATATATATATATGAATAACTGAATCTCTTTGCTGTACACTGAAACTAACACAATATTGTAAATCAACTATACTTCAATAAAAAAGTAATTTGTGGAATGGATAAGAAAAAGAAAGAACTGCATTACAGCTCGGTGAATAAATCATTATTTAAATTACAGTCAAAAGAGTTGTCCAAGACCCTGTCTCCTTAAACACTGATGTTAACAGGCCTGTGTGAACTCACACTGAATGTATGCAAATCAGCTACTTTTCCTTGGATTAAAACAATGTGTCTCCATTCTCTTTCACACCAAGCAAAAGTCTGATCAGACTAAGTAAACGACCTCAGTTCAAAACTTCAGAAGGAGAAAAAGAAGTCACTTTTATTTCTTGTTCCCACAAATAAAACTTTGACTGTTTGGTTCTCTGAAATAAAACCACAATTAAATACCTTGACACCAAATGGTAATCAAAACCATGAAAGCATGTTTGAGCCAGTTGTTCTGTCTTATTCAGTCGTATGTGAGCATCGGTAATAGACTATTTTAAGCATTTTCGAGAAAAGAAAAAGTTGAAGTTTATTTAAAACACAGGACATAGAGTAAAAGCCTTTTCAACATTAACCAAAAATTTAGTGCACTGTGTAAAATGAGATGTTCCCGGGAATGTATTTTCATATTTTAGTGTCTGTATACTTATAAATTAATTGCCCACAAGAGTAAATGGCAACATTAACTAATAGTATAATTGTAAAAGCACAGGGTTTACAGTTAGGAAGACTCGTTTTCCAGTCCCAGTGGTGTGATTTCTGTTTTTTGTGGTCTTTCTGTGTTTTTTGGCAAGTGCCTTAGTCTCTCCATCTAATTTTCTCATCTATAAAACTCACAATTCTAACAGAACGGATCGCTTTGAGAGTTAAATTAAGTGATACATATGAAGTGCCTACCTACACAGTATACAATAAAAGAAGCATCTTTAGATTGTTGTAAGTAGTTAACTATGTTTACATTTCAGTATTCATTGGAAATTTTATAATGCAGCCAGCATGCTAAGCAACCTGGAGATTCAAGATTCTTTTACCTGAGAACACGCTTTCACCATATTTACTGCAAAATCTAAAGGACTGTCTGTGATAAGATTTTTCTCTTCATTAAGAAGACAGCCAATGTAATCAAATGGAAATATGAAACCTCATAAATGCCTAAATTTGGAACTTTCCCAGTTGTCTTCTACGAATAAGAAATGTTTACTGAATCTACTTGAGAATTCAGTAACTAACACACTGTCAGGATGCTGTAAGACATTAATAATAACTCCACATATTAAAATTATTAGCTCTAAAGTTAAATTCTAAAACAAAATTGTCTATCCCCACATAGATCTAAAATTATTCTTTACTGTGAGAGGAATAAGAATGTACAGATTGGATGAAAGTTAGAAACCTGTCCTCTGCCATTGATCCAAGCATTTTCCTTCAAGTTGGTGTAAGACATACTTGTATGTTCTGATCACATTTTCTTTTCTTTAATTTTTATTTTATGTTCGAGCATAGTAGACTAACAATGTTGCATGAGTTTCAATTATGAAGCAGAGTGATTCAGTTATACATGTACATGGATCTATCCTTTTTCAAATTCTTTTCCCATTTAGGTTATCACAGAATATTGAGCAGCGTTTCCTCTGCTGTACAGTAGGTCCTTGTTGGTTTTCCATATTAAATAGCAGTGTGTACACGTCAATCCCAAACCTTTTTTTTTTTTTTTTTTTTTGCGGTACGCGGGCCTCTCACTATTGTGGCCTCTCCCGTTGCGGAGCACAGGTTCCGGACGCGCAGGCTCAGCGGCCATGGCTCACGGGCCTAGCCGCTCCGTGGCATGTGGGATCCTCCCGGACCGGGGCACGAACCCGCGTCCCCTGCATCAGCAGGCGGACTCTCAACCACTGTGCCACCAGGGAAGCCCCCAAACCGTTTCTTAATCTCTTCTCTCTTTTGATCTCTCTTGCTATTTCTCTGACTCTCACTCACTCCTCTTCTTCTTCAGTTCTTCCTCAAATATACCTTATTCCAAAAATTTATTAGAGACAGTCCCAGCAGGAAAGAGCTGATACAATCAAATTAGGACATTTGAGGAGCTCAATTAAAGGTCTGTCTACAAAAACATGGGCAAGGCGGAAGAAAAGTACAAGATTTAGGGCAGTGCCCTGGGCCAGTTTGGCCAGAAGGGGCCAAAGTGGGGAGTTGGAAGGGGTGGGGTGAAGGGGTCGTGGGGCAGGGGTACTGGAGACAGAGGAGCCCATGCAGAGAGGACTGGCTTAAGTGAGCTGAGATCCTCAGCAGGGCATGAGGCCCAAGGAGTCCCCACTGCAGAGGAAGAACCAACAGACAAATAGCCAGACTCATTACCAGCTCCCCTTTGTCTCCACCTGGGGCGTCCCACTGCCAGGGCCCAGGTAGCAAGGGCCTCTTTATTATTCCAGAGAGGTCAGCCTCTCTGGACACAGAGCAGGGGGACAAGGGTGGAGATTAAACCTGAAGGAGACGTGGAGGTCATCCAGCCAGTGGTTTTAATCTCACACACACACACACACACACACACACACACACACACACACACACACACTATCACACTCTAAAATACATTTAAAATAACTATGAAAGATGGGTCAGTATTCTAAGACTGGGACAGGAAATATACAAGGTGAGCCTGGAGCAAGTTGTAGTTCCAGGAAGTCAGGAAGTGCTCAAAACAACAACTACAACAAAAACCTACAATGGGGAGTATGTCCAAGGGACGTGGCAGCCAACTGCAAAAACACCCCAGGACCAAAGCTGGGACCATATGTGTGACAAAATAAAGTATTATTGGATTATAACCCAAAGTACAAAATAAATATCGAGTCCGTACAGATATAAAAATGATTGAATAAATAATAGATACATAAATAAGGGAGAAGAGACCAATTTCCTCTGTAGAAAATTCCATACCATTTTGTAGATTCCCCACCTTGAAAAAGGTGGAGTGTGACTCCCCTACCTCCCCATTGCGGACTGCACATAGGGACTTCCTTCCAGAGAGGACAGAATGGAAAGGGGGTCAAGAGGAGAGTAACTTACAGTGGAGGAATCAAAACCTCTGCCAGGTTGTCAAGGCCAACATGGGCAGTTGATGGTAGGTGCCCTCGATAAGACGTGAGGAGAGTGGTGCTTAGCCCCTGTGGTCTTCCTCCCCCAAACCCATAACTCCAGTCTAATCATGAGAAAAACATCAGACAAATCCCAACTGAAGGACATTCTGCAAAATAACTTACCAGTATCCATCAAAACTGTCAAGGTCTTAAAAAAGAAAGAAAGAACGTCTGAGAAACTATCAGTGCCAAATGGAGCTAAGGAGACATAACAACCAAATGAAATGTGGTTCCTGGATGGGATCCTCAGACAGAAAAGAATATAAGGTGAAAACTAAAGGAATGGAAATGAAATATTGACTCTTGTTAATAGTAATGCATCAGTATAGGCTCATTAAGTGTAACGAAGGCACCACACTAAATCCAAGATGCTTCATAATAGGGGGATCTGGGTGTAGGGTAAATGAGAACTCTCTTACCATCTTTGCAAATATTCTGTAAATCTAAAACTGCTCTAAAAAATAAAGTTAAAAAAAGTGAGTTGGTGAAAATAAAAGAAAGGAAGATAGATAAACCAAGAGTGAGTGGCTACGATGAGTGCTGTAATAAAGTGGGTGTCCTTTGCTGTTAGTTCTGTTCATTTACAGTTTTGAAAACTGTGGTCCCTTCATTACTCATCACAGATGTTAGCACTATAGTTGCTCTAAAAATAATCAGGATTTTGAGTCCATTTGTAGGGATTTGGAAGCGTTAGATAAAAATTCTGTCCTCTCAAACACATTTTAACTGCATGCACAGATCTTCCTTCACCCACTGAAATGTGACACTTACACAGAACTGCATCCTGAACCAGCAAATACACACCACTCTCTAGCAACCTCTGCAGAGAGGAGAAGCAAGAACAAAGGGTCTCCTGCCGCGATTAACCCATGACTCTAGTTGAATTTTTCAACTTCTTTTTACCTCATTTTTCACCTGCAAAATTATAGGGCAAGATTAACTTCTACCCTTTCTACCTCTAAAATTCTTTTTCCAAAAGTAGCTAAATGATTGATGTGAGTGAGAGAAGAAGCTCTTTCCCAAAGCTCTTTTTCAGCAACTAAGAAACAAAAATACAAGGTCAGTGTCTTACTAACATCCCATTGCTTCAGAACTCAAAGCGTTAATGGCTCCACGAGGACAGATCCATCGGTACTCTCCTCCAATATTTCCACTAAACACATTCTGAAAGCACGCTCGTTAGATGTTTGCATTTGTATCTATGGCTAGAAAATTGAACTTATCAAGTGTCTAACATTTGTGTAAATTACTTTGCATCATGCTTCCTGATTCACAGCTTTGGGTTTTCCTAAGCCAGCTACTTCTAGAGAATAACAAGAAAGTCAGTTTTTACTCTTAACCCACTTCCCAATGTCTGACAAGGATTTGAAAAAAATGACCACGTCTCTTTTTCTCCCCACACCAAACTGACCTTTGAAATTCTCCATGACACTGCAATGATCTTGAATCTAAAAAAGGTAATTGTATATAAACCCCTCCAGTTGTCTGGGTCTCAGGTTCCCCATCTATAAAATAGAGAGGTTGGATTAGATTATTCATAGGAATAATTAAAAGGTCACTAGACCAAGCACCTCTTTGTTCACTGAATTCCCTGTATAAAATCCTTGGTAACTGATGCTTATTTCTAAAATTCAAAGATGTAATAATTGATTTAATTATTATATTTTTGGGGTTAAATATTCCCACATGACATAAAATATCTAGATAGATTAAAATAAACAGATATTTATGATTTCAAAAACTCATCTCTACATTTTCCAACATAGGAGATTTCATCACGGTGCTGTGGTCTGAATGTTTGTGTCCCCCCAAATTTGTATGTTAAAATCCTAACCCCCAAAGATGATAGTAGTGGAGGTGGGTCTTTGGGACATGC
This sequence comes from Leucopleurus acutus, assembly GCF_964270905.1. Lineage (NCBI taxonomy): Eukaryota > Metazoa > Chordata > Mammalia > Artiodactyla > Delphinidae > Leucopleurus > Leucopleurus acutus. The sequence continues at coordinate 23,462,692 of NC_139154.1, forward strand.
TTAGGTCATAAGGGTGGAGCCCTCATGAATGGGATTAGTGCCCTTATAAAAGAGGCTCTGGAGAGACTCCTAGCCCCTTCCATGTGAGGACACAACAAGAGGCATTGGTCATGAACCAAGAGGAGAGCTCTCATCAGAAGGTGCCCATGCTGTCACTTTGACCTTGGACATTCTAGCCTCCAAAACTGTGAGAAATAAATTTCAGTTGTTTATAAACCACTCAGTCTGTGGCATTTTGTTATAACAGACCGAATGGACTAAGACACATAGCTTCCTCTTTACATTATTTTAGTACCAACAAACTTTTACCTCAATTGTGGCACTGAAATTAATTAGAGCTCTTAAAAGGTAGTTCCAGGGCTTCTCTGGTGGCACAGTGGTTGAGAGTCCGCCTGCCGATGCAGAGGACACGGGTTCGTACCCCGGTCTGGGAGGATCCCACGTGCCGTGGAGCGGCTGGGCCCATGAGCCATGGCCACTGAGCCTACATGTCCGGAGCCTGTGCTCTGCAATAGGAGAGGCCACAACAGTGAGAGGCCCGTGTACCGCAAAAAAAAAAAAAAAAAAAAAGGTAGGTCCAGAAATTGGAACTTAGGAAGTCCTCTTGGAATCTGATGAAAGCTGTGGAGCATGTTCCCAGAAATAATACAGTTATATGTAAATACACATTTATAAACACACACACACACACGTTCATCCACACATCTCCCAAACAAAGCCCATTTCTATTTTCACAGTACATATGAATGTCAGTTTAAGAAACACTGATCTAAAGACCGATACGTGATAAACCGGGGAAAATACAAAATGTGATTATTTCCCTTATCCATTCCCATCTTAAGGGATTCAGCTTATGCACCAATTACTGTAAAAAGTTTATTGACTAGATATCTAACACACAGTGTGTGAAGAAAGAAAAGATATAAGACAATACAGATGATATATACGAGACATTTAAGTACTTTTTGAATGTCCAAGTAAAACAATATTGTACCTGTTTATAGACATATATGTATATGTGCATATGCTTTAAAGTAAACAAAATATACTAGAAGGAGCGGCTCCAAACTCCTTAATGAGGGAGAGAGAGAATGATAAAAGTAAACTAAACAGTTACAGTATCCAGAATCCTGATTCCTGTACAGGAAGACAGCGGAAACACGACATGTTAACAGTTGTTAATCCAGGATCGTCAGCACATGGGTATAGTTTGATCATAAACCTCCCACAAGGTCACCAAAGCCCAGGGCAGCACAGCCAACCTCAGAACGGATTTTTGGCTCTTGCTACAGGAGAATGAAAGCCAGCTGAGAGCAGGGGTCTGTGGAGTGGTCGTGTGGGCCAGGAGACAGCGATGTGAGTGGCCAGCAGTTTGGGCAGTGGCGGGCGTGGACAAAGGTCAGCCCACGACACACACCGAATGTAGGGCTCTTGCACTGCAGTTTTGCAGCAAAGCAAGAGCACTCATTTGGATCACCAGCTCTTCATTTCTCGCAGTCCCAGACACCAACCCTGAACTGTTGGCTGGTCCCCTTTGCCATCTCCCTGGTACCTGGCAATACGTCTCAACCCAGACACAATGCCAAAGTAATTTGTTGCCTACATAAAAATTAGCCCTTTGAAATGATAGTGTGTAGTGTATCTTCATGCTTTATAAACTTAACTTCTCAATTACAGCAAACTTAAAAGTACTGAAATTTTAACTTATGACTAAAATAAAATTCTGAATAAATTTCAGATGGAGAACTCATAGGAACCATCCAAATTCTTTTAATGTCATCAGTGACATAAATCTTTTGCCCGATATGCCCTTTACTCTAAAATAAATTCTGAATAAATATTTTTGCAGTGAAAGAGTGAGTGAATTTAAAATATTGATGATGATTATATAGCATATACTCTTTAATCAGCTTTTGTTGTTGAATAAGAATTTAAATGTCAAATTTCACGAAGTGAATTTCATTTTTTAAAATGTATATTGAGTACCTACCAAGCAGCAATTGCTTGGCTCAGCTGCTGGAATAGAATTAGTCAACCTGAAGGCATATACAAAATGATTTTTTTCCATAGGGCTATGAGTAAAAGTAAACTAACATTCTCTTCTAGAGTTATATCTGATCTGGTTTAAAATATGCTGTCTTAAGATGAATTATAAACTGTCAGAATTCATGGTTATAAAAAGGGATTTCCAGATATTTCTAATGACTTGGAATTTCTGTTTAATCTAACAAACCACACTGACTATTGAATTTGTGTGTCTGTGAATATAAAGATTTATTGTCCCTGGAGGTAATTATTGACCTCAGCATCTTATCAGTCAATATTTACCTCTCAGGCCAATAAATCTTGATATAACCTCATGAAAGTCAATATCTGTTTAATAGTATACATGGAAATCTGTAATAGTTTGATTACAGGCTTCAATGTCACACTGACTAGTGCACATCTTCCCATCGAAGGGACGGTGAATCATTTTTTCTTTCCAAGAGAGAGCAGCTCTGATGGCTGTGATGTGCTTATTCTCACTCTAACATTGGATTAGATATATGCATATCATTCTTTGATTCTCTTTTGCGTACAAGTCTTACCTCTTCAATCCACTGGTAAGCCCCTGTAAACCTAGGACTAAGTTAGTGTCTCTGTGGTTTCACTCTTTGTTCCAAGCATAGCTAGCTCTTCATCATTGCAAATGGAACCATTTCTGTGGCTGGACAAGTCTTCCAACACGTAGTGCCCCAGGGGTGACTTAGGAAGTCATTGCATCTCAGGATGCTTTCCAGACCCAGCAAGGATTCGGTGCTATCAGATGCTAAGACAGCAGAAATGAGCACCTAATACTGAGTATGATGTTCCTCATCCCACAAAGCCAGAAAGTTGAGGCATCTGCAGTGATACACAGCTCCTGGGTTGTCTTGTAACATTTGAAAGTATAGTTGACAAGGCACACTACTTCCTTGATGCCCATTACATATCAATTGACCAGGCCTCCAAAGAGGAAGAATTTGAAATCATTTTTGCTGTTTCATGGGCAGGTTCTGAAACATTAAGAATGTGGCACAAAGAACAATTAGGCTACTTCAAAGAGTCTTTTATGTTGATTAAGCAAAGATGGAGGTCAATGATTAGGCTGGATCCAGAGGGCTACATTTTCAGTGGCTGTAGACATCCCCAGCTGGGTTTCTGGCCTGTCTTAGAGTCTGGACAGCACCACTGGGCTCCTGGTGGCCTGAGACAAGAAGCTTCGCCAAGTTTCAAAGCCTGGCTTGATTTCCGTGTTAATAGCTACTTGTCTTTGTAAACCTGCCTGCAGTGGCAGTGGTTAGGAAACCAAATGCTTCTTCAGCCCGTGGTGGCTTGCACATCACCCAGATGCAGGAAGTCCAGGCCTGCGGGGGCAGCAAAGGCTGGGGAAACTCACGTGGACATGACCAGTAGCAGGTGGGATTTCTCATCACCCATTCATTCAAGGACAGCCCTGAGGTCTAGAAGGACTAATGTCATCACTGAGAAAGGCACTTCACCCTTGGACTGTGCAGCTTTTATGATGTGTGATCGGGAAAGTGCCACCCCTTTCCTGATATGTTAGGGACCAGGCTGCAAAAATAATCCGAAATGACAGAACCTTGGCTCCTGCCGTCCACTGCCAGCTCTGTGGCTGGTGTGAGGACCAGCGTTAATTCCTCCTCTGGCATTGCATGCAGGGGTTGTGCATGGAGGGAAGAGCTGAAGTCCAAACCTTGCAGTGGACTAAGGTTGGTTTTACCATAAGCGCTGGAGCCAGTTTGCCTAGAGATTTGCAAGAGGCCAACTCTTCTGAGATCAGTCTTAGGTTAGACACATTTTACCCCTCTGTCTGTGCTGCAAACACAAAGGATGTCCCTAAACATAATACCGCAGCCTATGGACAACTCTTATCATTTAAACACCTCAGATGCATGAGGCTTCCTACTGAAACAGCCATTGCGGGCACTGAAGCATGGTTAGAAATGGCTGGTGACTATTTCTAACCATAATGGCAGATAGGAGATGGTCATTTGTAAGAACAAGCTGGGAATTATACATTATCCCAGAAAGTGTCACAAGGCCATCATCTGTGGCCTTTTTGGAAACACTACTTCCAAATGTTTTCCAGTGGCTTGGGAACCTCTGTCATCCTGAAGAAAAGCAAACCTGTTCACAGGACACCCAGGCAACAGATAACAATGTCTACAAAGTGGTGCCCACCCAGCTTTTGACACAGATGGCAGTCCAGATATCCCACCTGCTTGAGAAAATCAGAGTCGTAGGGAAAAAATGTTCTCTGCACCTGTGTTGATGCAAACCATTCCCCACTCCTAACTCTGGGGTCACTAAGAGACAGAAGAGAGAAAGGGGAAGATGGACTCTTCCAGCCATAGGTATATTCAGGGATGCATCATTTCAGGCAAGTGGTCCAGCCAGTACACCAGTTTGGGACAAGTGCTGCATTGGTGCAATTTGTCTTGAGTTGGCTGTACCTGGGTTCAATCTCTCTCCCACTATGTGAGCATTAAGGGCCATTGTACCCCACATGGTACAGTGTGGTGCTCTCTGAGCAGGGAAGGGTCCACTGTCTGACTGAATAATGTCCGAGTATCCTAACTATTAATTATAATCGGAGGCATTGCAATTGGACATCTAATGTCTCCACCATGATTCTGAAGTCTTCCCTGAGGATTCTGGTGTTTCCAGAAGGTGAGTAGCTAACAACATCCAGGGATCACCCCTCCAGGTTGATGCTTTACTACCTGAATCTCCTAAGGACAGAGGACAATTCTGGGATTCCTCTCATCTCTGCCATCCTGAAGGTATGCACCCTCTGTAATATCCCCTCCGTATCTGGTCATGGTACCTCCCATATCACAAAGAGCCACCAGACATGTGAGTGAAAAAGCCTCCAGAAGATTCCAGCCAGGGACCTTTGAGTCTTCCCAGCTGAGGCTCCAGACCCAAAATGGCAGAGACACGGCACTGCTGCTGTACCAAGTCTGAATTCCTGACCCACAGGTCCCAAGGGCATAATTAAGAAGCGGTCTTTTTATGCCACTAAGTTTGGAGCAGTTTTTATGCAGCAGTGAACAACAGGGACCATAAAATCAAATTGTGGAAGCTTTGCATACCAGACTGAGGAATGTAAATTTCATCGTGCAGGTCAATGATTTTCTAACTCTGGTCCACAGAGACCTCTCAGTGGCCTCGAGGAGGGCGGGGCTGGGAAGAAAAGACAGAGCTCAGCCATCCACTTCTACCCCATTTATGTGCCTTCCAAGTAAGCCTTTGCTTAAGAGCTATGTGATACCTTTCTACAGACGAATATAATATGTCACTTATATGTGGAATCAAACAACAAAATGGTACAAATGAACTTATTTACAAAACAGAAACAGACTCACAGACATAGAAAACAAATGTATGGTTACCAAAGGGGAAGCGTGCAAGGGAGGGATAAATTAAGAGTTTGGGATTAACATATACATACCACTAAAATATAAAATAGATAATCAACAAGGACCTACCGTATAGCACAGGGAACTCTATGCAATACTCTGTAATAACCTATATGGGAAAAGAATCTGAAAAAGAATGGATATATGTATATGTCTAACTGAATCACTTTGCTTTGTACCCCTGAAACTAACACAACATTGTAAATCAACTGTACCCCAATATAAAATAAAAGTTCAATTTAAAAAATATTAAAGCAAAAAAGAGCTATGATATCAAAAATAATAGAATAGAGAGATTTTTTCCTGTCTATAAATTATAAAGTTATGGCTTTGTAAAGCCATGTTTCTACTACAGAATAGCTTCTCATGCACACTGAGCTGGTGCAGTTGCTCATCAGGCCCTCCAGGCGTGGTGCACCTGCATCTGCATAGTCTCCACTCTGAGGCCTGGCCCAGTTACGGGTCCAGAGAATAACATCTTTGCTCTGCAAGCTCGTGATCAGGCCTGTGCTACCCTAACATACTGCACCTTTCACCTGATGCTCACTTTGGTCACCCTGGCCAGTCATACTCCAAATGCTGTTCAACTTAGGTTTCTGAACTCATCAGAATCTTTGGGGGTTGGAACAATTAGCTATTCAAAAGTGGGAAATAGACTCTACCTCCTGATAGGAGTAAGGATGAAGTCACCATGCAAAAGGCTTGGATATCGGAAGGTCATTCATTGGAGCTGGCAATGTGGTCAGTCTACCAGAGGGGTAGAGCTTAAAAATACATATTTTGGGGAATTCCCTGGTGATCTTTCACTGTCAGGAGCTCAGGTTCAGTTCCTGGTCGGGGAAATAAGATCCCACAAGCCACGTGGCATGGCCAAAGTCAACAAATAAATAAACATTAAAATACACATTTTTTAAGGTACTCTTGAGGGTGTAAGAGAATCCTTTACACAGCAAAGTTTAAGGATCTCAGAATGTACAAAGAAGTAACCAGACTCCAGAGCCTGTATCTCAGAAAATCAACTCTAAGTGGTATCCATGTCACAAGAGCCGTTGTGGGTTTCATCAGTGTGTTTTTGGGAGGAGTGGCCTGTTAGCTCTATGAGGACTGGATTAGAGCAGAGAGACACTGCGAACAAGAAGACCAGCTAGGGGATTTTAGTGACTCAGGTGAGAAGTGACAAGGCCCTGGAAAGTCAAGGTGTCAGCCAGGCTGCATTCCTTTCCGGGGTCTCTTCAGAAGAATCCATTTCCTTGCAAATTCTCAAGGCAGCCTGCATCCTTTGGCTTGGGGTCCCTTTCTCTGTCTTCAAAGCCAGCACTGCCACATCTTCAAATCACTGACTCTGACCTACCTTCTGGTCTCCCTCTTTCCCTTACAAGAACCCTTGCAAAATAGCATTGGCCCACCCAGATAATCCAGGATAACCTTTCCATCTCAAGATCCTTAGTTTAATCACATCTGACTAAGTCCCTTACACCTCATGAGGTGACATAGTCACAGGCTCTGGAGAATTAAGATGTGGATATCTTTAAGTGTCATTGTTCTGTCTATTCTACCATCATTTTCCCTTCTGCCAACCTTCTGAGGAACTGCTGTGTAGAAAGAGGGTTGGGGAAGCAGGGGTATTTATCCATTGATTTCCATTCCTGGTTGACTGAGGGTTATCCTGGGGGCATCAAAACTCAGGCATTTCCTGACTGCCCTGTCCGTGGACTGAGAAAGCTCCTATGAGAAAACAAGCTTCAGGCAGAGAAGCAAAGAGACAGGAGTGCTTAGGTGGGATGCTATCCTCAAGGAATGCAACTGTGCCCCCAGGTTGCAATTGAGCTCAGAAGTAGGCTAAGAGCTTATGAGGCAAGGCAACAGCAATGCCTGCTATAGGCACCAATCACTTCCAGTCCAAAATGCATAACATGGTATCACCAGGCCCATTTATCCCTGGACTAATTATTCTGCCCTTTCTCTTTCCATTCCCTTTATTGAAACCACATTTTCCTGTCATGGACCAGCAGAAATTTAACCTTCTTCATGCAGTGTTTGAAGAGTGGGTGACCTCCTCTGCCCCTCCAGGGAGTTTGTACTTCATAGCCTCTGTGATCTGACATTATCTGTCTTGATTCTGTAACAGTATCTCCTATTTTAGCACCATCTCCACTCTGTAACTAGGCAGCTAATTCCTTGAAAGCAGGAGCTCTAGGTTTTAAAATAATATCTTTATTTCCAGCTAGAGGAGTGGTGCTCGGTGGATGGTTGGTGAACAAGGACTGGGAAAGTTCAGGGCTGCCTTAGGTCAGGAGTCGCTATAGAACTAGAGCATAGGTTTAACCAGCTGGTAAGCAATGATTTTTCTGCGGTGAGTGGGTATTTGTGGTTGGTTTGGGAATGACAATGATGGAAGGGGTTTCACTTGGGACCTTCCTTCATCTTCTCCTCTCAGTTTGTTTTCTTGTACTTAAACCTCAAGCTTTACAGAAAGAAAAAAAAAAGTCATGGGTTGGTAAACCAAGGATCACACATGCTTTGAGCACTGAGTATAACTGGACCTAAAATTCTGCCCAAAATTTAAGCACAAGAGGATGCTACCATAACTGCTGAGTCACTCGGGGCCCTTCCTGCCCAGAAAGCCACCATCTCAGCTGGGCTTTCGTCCTTTGAGCCCATGTCTTCCACATCAGTGGATGGGTCTCTGCCAGGAAAGCCGTGGGGAACCAGAGTTTTAGAGGCAAAGTAGGTAGGAGACCACAGCGGAGACTTCTCAGCCTATAATTATTTTTAAGAGGTGTAATAAACCCTTCCTTTAATAGAGGCAAATGAATGCGACAGCAGTGATGGGCTTTAGGAAATGCATTAACTCTATTTTAAGCTATGGATGGCACGATTTGGATGTCAGCAAGTTGGCTGTTTTTACTTAGACATTATTATAATGATATCACATCTCATTATCTACTTATTTAAATAAATGCACACTCACGATTTTACTGTTCATGGGAATTGCAAAGTGTTTACTTAGAGCTTCATCTTTTAAATCTCATGCATACTGCTCTTTGTCTAATAAGTTTAATAGTGTTCCAATGAGTTTAAATGAGATATACGCATAATATCCAGAAGGCAAGGTTTATCATTTTATTCTCCTATCCTTTGATCTTGTTTTCTCCACGTCAGCTATGTACTAGAATGAAAGATTATTTCAGGGAATAAGCAAAACTGACATGATGACCTGATGTAAGCCCAGGCTGAAGATGAGCTGACTTTCCAAGGCCATTTCCATGGGTTGTCAACGTGGCTTCACTTCTCTTCCTATGTCAGGTTCTCTGAAGGAGAAATAGATGGCAGATATCCTTTTATGCATGCATTCATGTATTTCCACTTAAGAAACATTTATTAATGTCTCTCTTCCCATTTTATATCACTGTCACTACATATGAATTCACAAAACAGTTGATATTGGCTATATCATTGGATTAAAATTATCACTAGAACGATGATATAATAAGAAATATAATTATTAAATTATATTGAATTTTATTCAATATGAGTTTCTTCCAGAATGTAACACACTTATCTAACTCTATTAGGTTAGACTTGAGTCATAACTTATGTGCAACCAGACAACATTGTTGGTGTTTGGGAATTGCATTAAGGTAACAATTACTTCAATCAAAAACCACATTTATGCTTATGATGATCTCACTGTTGGGTTATAATTCCTCCTTTCAGGTCTCCCCAAAATCCACCACTTATCTGCTTTCTCTCACACTGCCAGTATATGTTTGACAAGGATTTTTATCTATGCTTTTTGACTTATAATGCATATTACTTACAATATTATTTTGGATATCATGTATAAGACACAAACTTCTTATGAATATAAAAATAATGCAAAAATTTTAAATTAAAATAAATGCATTTGTCATTGTTCTCCCAGTCAACAAGAGCAGACCCTTTGGTGTTATCTCTGATTCTTTTCTCTCTCTCATCCCATATATTTGGTCAAGCCTTGTAAGTGTTGATATCACACAGGGCTGGATAACAAGGCCACAGTCAAACTACTGATTTTACAATTCTGGACTTAATATTATTTACTTTCAACTCTACATGGGTAAATTGAAACTGTACTTAGAGCAATATTGGAGAGAGCAGTGTGATACCGAACCACGGAATTAACCTAATTTTAAAAGGTTAACTCATGTGCGTGTGCATATGCGTGTTTTACTTTTTACAATAGTCTTTCATTTACAAAGTACATTTATTCTTTAAAAATGTATTACTCACAGTTTCACGGTGGTCCCTTCCAGGTCCTTCCCTGACACACATACATATGTAACAATCATCATCCTCATCTAGTCCTGGCCATACCCCAGACATCAGCCTCTTGCAAACTAGTGTACACAAACCCTCCCCTGATTTGCACCGATCCTCAGTTCAAAACATTGCAAAGTCCCCAGGTTCTCAGAAAATAGAGATTTCCTCAGCCTAATTTTCAAGTCTTTCAGACTCTGTCCTCAGCCAAAGTACCATCTGAAATAAATCCACTTTTCCAACAAGAGTGGCTGACAGCCTGGCCTCTGCACGTCATTTGCCTACTTTAACCCTCATGCCTTTCTTTACAGGGTCCACCTCCCACTCATCCAATGGGCCCTTCCTGAATCTACAACCTTCCAGAAACTTTCTCTGATTAACACAATCCATGGTATCACTCTCGATTCTAAATCCCTGTGGTCATTTTTTCCCTCAGTCATTCCACTTAGTTATAAGCTGTCCTTTCTTACAGGCAGTTTTTCATGAGTACTAATAAAATCTCTATAACTTGGACTTAGACTTGAAAGTGAGATTTTGTCTTTCTCTTTGAAGTCACCAGTGTGCCTGGCATCTTACACATCACTTTAGCACTTTAGAAGCACAGCCTATTGAATTGTTATGGCTCAAAATTAAGCAAAATCATTCAGGATATTTTTCCAAATTATGTCCTAATGTGTATCTTTTTTATCCTTTATTCATCTGAATAAATCAATCTATGTTTCAACCAAAGATAAGACATGTTCAAAAAGAAAGAACCAAGTTCTGTAATTTGATATGCTATTGAATAAGCAAAGTCTTTGGTGACTTCTTTATTTGTAACTGAAATATTTATCCCTGCCTTATTCATGAAATGGTATATGTCTTAGCCACTTGAAAAGTGCAATGCTAAAAAATCAATAGTTTTTTTGTGAAGGACAGTGATGTAATGGTTGAGGCATGTTGCCTCATAGAAAATGCCCCTTCAAACTCAAAAGTAAGACCTGCAGTCATGGGTGGCAAGTCCATTAAGATGGGGGGACTCTGTCATTCTCTTTGGGTGAAAAGTCATTGGCCACAGCAGATTTTTATCCCAGTCCCTAAATCTCACAGCATTCCATTATATAGACTCAACCCTCAAGAAGATCATGAAAAACTCAGAAAATTACGAAATTGATAAATTCTATAAGAAAAAATATCCTATTAGCAAATGGAAAAAGAGTATGACCAGATATTTCACCAAAAAAGGATATATAGATGACAAATAATCATGTACAAATACGTTCAATTTCATTAGGCTTTAGGGAAATGCAAAATAAAACCACAATGAGACATCACTATATACCTATCAACATAGCTAAAATAAAAACTAGAAACACACCAAATACTGACAAGGTTGCAGAGAAATGGAATCACTCATATTGCAGGTAGAAATGAAAAATGGTGCAGTCACTCTGGTAATCAGCTTGAAGCCTCTTTTATGAGGGCACCAATCCCATGGCTGAGGGTCCCATCCTCATGACCTAAGCACTTCTCAAAGCCCCTAACCCTCTTAATACCATCACTTTCAGGGGTTAAGATTCAACACATGCATTTTCAGGAGACACATAAATACCATAGCAAACTAGCTATTGATCCATCCACCTACATGGATGACTCTCCAGGGAATTATACTTACTAAAAAAGTCAATTTGAAAGGCTGCATACTGTGATTCTATTTAGATAACATTCTTGAAACAACACAATTATATGAAAGGTGAACAGATTAGTGGTCTCTGGAGTCAGGATGGGGGTAGGGTGAGGGTGGTCGGTGTGTGCCTAAGACAGTAACATAAGGGATTCTGTGATGACAGAACTGTTCAGCATCTTGACTATCCATGTCAGTATCCTGATTGTGATCTTATAGTATAATTTTGCAAGACGTGTTCATTCAGGGAAACTGGGTAACTGTTACCTGGATCTCTCTGTAATGCTTTTTACAGCTGCGTGTTTATCCCAACTTATTTAACTTCTTAAATAAACTACTGTCTAAGGAAAAAACAAAAACGCTACAAGACAATAGCTATTGATAACTACAATTATCTCAAAATAGCATAATTTAAATAAAAAAGAACATAGGGGACTTCCCTGGTGGCACACTGGTTAACAATTCACCTGCCAGTGCAGGGGACAGGGGTTTGATCCCTCATCCGGGAAGATCCCATATGCTGCGGGGCAACTAAACCCGTGCACCACAATGACTGAGCCTGTGCTCTAGAGCCCGCGAGCCACAACTACTGAGCCCATGTGCCACAACTACTGAAGCCCGCGTGCCTAGAGCCCGTGCTCCGCAACAAGAGAAGCCACTGCAATGAGAAGCCCGCACACCACAACGAAGAGTAGCCTCTGCTCGCCGCAACTAGAGAAAACCCGCACACAGCAATGAAGACCCAACAAAGCCAAAAATAAATAAATAAATTTATTTTTTCAAAAAAAGAACATAGGAATGGGTGATGTTGCAGCCACCACTGAAAACACTATCGACCATACTGTCCAGTAAGAACTGAATTCATAGAGTTAGAAAGTATGTTGGTAGATGCCAGGGGCCAGGGCCAGGGGCAGGGGTGAGGAATGGGGAGTTACTATTTAATGGGGACAGATTTTCAGTTTAGGAAGGTGAAAAATTCGGGTGACGGATGATGGTGAGAGTTGCACAACAATGTGAATGTACTTAGTGCCACTGAACTGTACAGTTAAATATGGTTAAAATAGTATGTTTTATATTATGTGACTTTTATCACAATAAAAAAAATTAAAAAAAAAAAAAGAACTGACCGGCCAAAGATTGCTGTCCATTTTTTGGAGCAACACCACTTGGAGGAAAATGATTGTCCTGGCAGGAACTTGTGACTTTCTTTTAGCAAAACTGTCATCAAATTCTGCTGCTTTCTCTAGCCTGCCCTATGCCCTTAAATTTCACCACTGTTAATTCTCTAGGACATCTTGGATTCTTCTTTGATTATTTTCTCTTATCCCAAAGTAGGAGGAGAAGAAAACTTGACAGATGACTGTTCTCTCAGCACCAATGAGTTCAGCTCCTCCTGAAACTGGCTCTTTGTGAGAGCCATGGAAAAGAGGAGCCTGCTAGGAAACCCACTTTTCACACCGTATATTTTTTAAGCATCTCTGACCTTCTCCCCTGGACAAGCCCACCTCTTCCAACCAGAGGACTGGGGATTGGAAATAGGGTATGGGAGGGTTCACAGATGTGAGAGCCAGTCTCTTTAAAAGGCCACCAGCCCCAGAGAAATAAGCGGGAAGTCTTTTGAAAGAAACCTCGTTGTATGTCCCTGATCTCACACTTTGTTTTCTGATCCCCCGAAGTTCTTTCACCTTTAGTGGCTGGAACAATGGGAGAATGCAACAAATGCTAATTTGTCTAAATTAATTTCCCCTCCCCAGTTTTTCTAACTTTGAAATACAGAGAAATGTATTATTTTAATCTGGTTTGCACATGTTAATTGGTCAGATTTCTTTGAATTTATGTCAGACTCTTTTGACCTTTCTCTAGTGGCTGTGCTTGGGAGGGAGACCATCACACATTAACATAAGAAAGTGGGGAAAAGGGACACAAAACACAGGTGTCACTCTAGGAAATTATGGGAGGGTGACAGGATTTACCTTTAGGAGGACTCTCCACACAAAACCGTATCTCACACATTTGTAAACAGAGAGAGCACTCCTTGAACTGTATGTTCACGGGTCTGAATTTATGAGGACGCCTGGATGTTCCTCTCAATAACTAATCCTAACTGCTTCAAGTTTCAACCCCATTCTATTCTATACCCATGATGCTTAGTACAAAAATCACTAGAGGAGCTTTCAAAGTATACAGACACGCAGCCTCCACCAAAGGCAGTTCCCATTTAGTTAGCCTGGGTGAGTCTGGGGCATCTGTGTGTTTAAAAGACTACAGGAGATTCCACTGTGCAGCCAGGTTTGAGAATCAGTGGCCTCTAGGGAAGAATGACCTTCCCCAAATGCAACTGCGATCCTATTTCTCACTTGCATAACACAGGCAATGACTTCTCAGCACCTCCCTGGTTCCTAGCCTGGAATATATGACAGACTCATTTCTGGGGATTTTTAAAAGTGCAGGTGCTCTACTCTGGAGCTACCAAATCAAATCTAAATCAGAGGACATCGTTTAAAAGCTTCACAGACAACTACAGTGCTCATGCTGTTTGAGAACCATTGATGTTAGAATCTAAAATCTAAATGGCTTTGACATGTATCTCAAGACATGAACCGTCTCTAGCCTCCTCGATCACTGCCTTGTATGCAAGTCAATTTCCCACCTGGTGAAATGAACGGCACTTTCTCTAAACTGAAGTCCCAAGGGGGGGTCCCCCTCCTCCCTTCCTCTACCTCTCAGGCCACTCCTTTTCTGTCTCTGCCACAGCCTCCTGTTCCTCTAAAAAGGAATTAAATGAATTCTCAAGGCTCTTAGTCACAGTATGTAATTCAGTATTTAATTAGAATGAATTAGTAAATATATGTGCCATGTATTTTCACAACTTTAGGCTTTGGTGCATGCTTTCCCCTACGACTACCTTTTCTCCCTACATTTCCCAACTTGTAAACTCCTATTTCATATTTAAAGTTCAATTTGTTTGTTTGTTTTTTACTTCTTCTCTATAATGTAGGTAGTGAGGTTAGACATCCCCTCCATCGTGTACTAATAGTAGAAGCTTTACTGCAGAGTCTATTATAAATGATTCCTGTTTACCTCTCTGTCTCCACCCAGTAAACAGAAAATCCACAAGGGTGGGAGGAGAGAAGGTGTCTTCTTGAACATTGTGACTGGAAAATTATTATTAGCCCAGTGACTGAATTTAACAAATATTACTTTGGACTGACTATGTGCAGAAGTCTATGCTACTTAGTTACGTTACTTAACTTCTTGTGCTGTTGCAACAAAAATGTGATCCAATTGTTCCTCATATTTCGAAGAGAAACAATATAAATGCTTATTGACAAACATCTTCTCAGAGATGTAGAAGAGTTAATTAAAGGAATGGTCATGATGTATGCTTAAACTCTTAGAAATCTCTTTGGAGGAAGACAATGCTGAACATTGATATGAGTTGGAAAACAGGGTTAATCCAGCTGAGGGGAAAAAATGAAGTATTTAGTATCAGAACAACCTGGATTTGTTGAAAATAGAAGTCTGGTGTTTTGCTGTTTGGGGCTTTTACCCATTTTGGACAAATTTCGGAACATTCCTTTGGATTCATCTAGGTAACCTTAAAAATCCAACTGCCATTAGATTACCAGGGCGGTATAAGAATCATAGCTTTGACGCAACTTTTAAATATTAAAACCGCAAAATAAAAGTCAACTTAGCACTGTTTATTGCTATAAGAAAAGAAGTATCCTGCAGGATTACAGGTTTAAAGGCTAAAGGAAGAAGCATCGGCATTTAGAGAAATGAAAGGAGTAGGAAGCGTTAATAATGACAAAAGCACTTCAGATGATATCTGAGAATCCCAGATTCATACTGAAACTGTTCTCCTTCACCAACAAACACAGGAGATGGCAACACTCCTATAGAATAATGACCATAACACGCTTACAAACAACAATAACAACTAACTTACTGCAGGAGAAAAGAAAGGCATACAAATTTACCAGATTCAAAAATCAGAGACTATATCCTGAACAACAAAAGAGCACGAATAAAATCAAGTTTAAGGATCTAGATTTATCCCAGTTTTATAGACCAGTTATATTAAACAAAGAAGGGGCAGGGTCTCTTCTTCCCCCAGCAATTGTTTTGTTGGTTTAGCAGTTGCAATGTCCTGCACCAGGAGCTCTAAGTGATTAAACCAAATAAATACAATTTCTGCCCTCAAGGAGTGTGAAGCATCAATAATACACAAGATGCACAAGATATTTGAGCGCAAACAGATGACATGGGCGGTCAGAGAGAGCTGTGATTGTTTCAGGAAAAGGCCTCATGAGGTCAGTAGCATTTGGACAAAGGAACTTGAGGGGGTAGAGGGTAGGTTAAGGAGAAGTAATGGCAGGAAGAGGAAGGACAGGTGAATTTTGGGGATGGATGCTATATTAAACCCATTTTGGATAATGGTTAACGATGAGGCTAGAGAAGGGATTAAAACCTTCACAAAGCATGCTGCTTACAACTTTTTGAAATAGCTTCATAGGAAGACAGTAGAGGTTTCTGGTCAGGAGAATGATAGGATCAGATGTAATCTGGGAGGTAATGAATCTGACGAATGTGTGTTTTCGAACAGAACAGAATAGTCAGAAGGATACTAACCAGACCAGAAGGAAGGATGCTGCAATGGTGTAGAAGTTACCTAACTGGGACCTGGATTAATGATGGCAAGGCAGGTCAGGTGGAGAGGGTGATGACTTCCTGGTGGATCAAGAGGGAAGGAGGAATTAAAGAGAGAAATTTTGAGCCTATGCAATTAAAGGGAAAGCTAGGGCATTGACATGAGCTTTATTGGAGGGACAGAGGGATAGAGGGAGAGAGAATCCTCCAGGGATGAGCAGAGTTGAAGGAAGATGTTAAGCTTTTACTCTTAACATGGTGGTGAAAGTTGGCCTTTTGCCACACAGAGGGGAAGGAGCCAATTAAAAGATGGTGCAGGAAGGAAGGAAGGAAAGGAAGGAAGGGGATAATCATACAGGAGGCAAGAAGAAATAAGATCAAAATCCAGCTGATAGGCATAGACTTGGAAACAAGTAGGATGTTTCCTTCTCTAAGACAGAAGAGAGAGAGGAGAGAATGAGCAAAGATAGACGGTAGGCATTTAAATGATTGGCGTTTAATGAATGAAATAACTGAACTCTTCTAACTTAAGGCAATAACTATAAATTTGCGGGATCAAGAAAGAAAAAGAGACCAAAAGGAAATAGAATTTCTAATTTAAAAAAATAATAATAAGGAAAACTATGTCCTCGTCTGGCAGTTTCCTTTGTCCTTTCCTGAAAAGTTAAAACACATGCCGAAGGACTTTTTGCACAAACAAAAAAATGTCAGTGTCAGTGTGGAGTCAAGGAAGGTAAATGAACAGAGCTCTGCTCCATCACAAGTCAAGATCTACAGCAGACACAAATGAAAGTGTGTAAACTTCCAATTGTGAAGTGAACTAACTGCAATTTTGAGGGAAAAAAAGTGATAAGAAAAGATTTGCGTTATCATCCTTTTCCATCTTCAAACTTCCTTATCTTCATATTTTCCAAGAAAGTACATGTGTTAACAGAGACCGCCATAAATAATAGACTCAGAGACTCCTTCAGTTCGAAATATTCAGAGGTCATTTACTTCACTCAGTGCAGAAATTCACTCATAATATTCCCAACAAACAGCTGTGCAGCTGCTGTGCAAATGACTTCACATATGTAAGCTCACTGTATTTCTGAAAGCACCATTCTATTTGGAGGTAGAGGCTTCCTTTTTCCATGAAGCAGAATCTGCCAGCCACATCTAGTATAAGGAAGGATAAATCTGTAGCTAGCTGAAGAAGATAGTTGGGTCACCTCCCCAAGTGTTCAAACTAACTACCCCTCTACCTCTACAGAGTCTGAAACTGAGCAGGACCCTGTGGGGGTCCTGGGCACCAAAGCCTTTCTGTGTCCCCCATTTCTTGATTACAGGAAACAGGCTTCATTCAGCCTCCAGGACCTTCCCTGAGTTCCAATGGGCAGGTTCAAATAGTTGCTAATCAGGGAAGCGAGGGGATGCAGAGACAAGGGAGGAACAGTCAAGAAACAATAGTGCAGCCTTGTGGCAGGGTCCTTGTTCCCCTTCAAGGGATGCACACAACAATATCTTAGAGCTGTTTTGCAGATACTGAAACCCTTACCAAATGGGAGATGTTAACTACCTGATGAAGCACATTCCAGAGAAGGTCACAGTTGCCCGTCATCACCTGAGGCCAGATGATCTCTGGATGGAAGGAATGCGGGCCCTGCACCCTGATCCTTACCAGCGACCCCACACCTGGAATATAAGACTTCTCACAGTCCCCCCACCCGCAGGTTGAGATACACAGTTTTGAGGGCATTAGCCCGCTATGTCTCCCTATGCCTGGAAAAGCAATAAAGCTATTCTTTTCTACTTCACCCAAAACTCTGTCTCTGAGATTCAATTCGGTGTCAGGGTCCAGAGGCCGGATTCAGCTTCAAGTCCCCATAGTGAGAGAACCTTCACTCACTAACCCAGTATTTCCTCTTGTGCACTCAAGTCAGTCACATCTCCATGTGGCCAGGGGGTGGGCAACCTATCCCAGTGATGAAGACAGTGTTCAGCCAGCCTGCTTCTCACCTTGATCCTGTCTCTGTATCCACTGCTTCAGCCTTCCATGTGAATGTGCTACATTATCATGATCAGCTCCTCCAGCAAAACCAAACTGTCCAAATATTCCATGGGGTCCCTGTAGCTTCTCCTTCAGTTAGATTGAGCCTAGCAACTACTTCCTGGCAGAGGCTGATAAAAGCCACCATTCTCTCTTTTTCCTTCTCTTCCACGCTCGTGGCCACCTTGGAGATCTCAAGTCCAAAATGGAGACAGGCCACCTAACTCACCTGAGCAGCTAATTATCTTATAAAAGCTACTGATGTCTGGAGGAATAATTTATTTATTTTTTTTAAAAAATATTTTTTTCTGCTTATGCCATCCTATCCTGACCGTGATCACAAAATACCCATATCATTTTTCACGTGAACATCTTTTAAGCTACCTCTTCCTCCTTTTTCGTTTGAACTTGATTAACATTTTATCCTAGTCCCAAGACAGCAAGGAAGGAGATATGAGTTTCCCCTATAAGGTGAAAATAAAAGTTTTTTCTTAGAAATGTTGGCTAATATTTATTAAGATAGCACCACGTACCCTCACTATGCTGATTTATAGTGAATCAGAAATTGTCTAAAACGTTTTCAGTATTACAAGAACCCTGGCTGTTGTTGGGTTTTGATGCTGAGAAAATTCTTTGTAAAGTAAGTAACCACTCTAACTCTCTTATCGATCCCAAATATTCCACATAGACTATAAACTAGATAATTTCCATGTATGTTCCATAAAATGCTGATAACACTACTCACCTTTTGCCATTTAGCTTTTTTTTCCTTTCTGCAACCCTAGCCCTAGGAGTGGGGTGTTCTGGAATAAAAACACCTTGAGAATGAGACCATTTCCTCTTCTTCCTTGTCTTCATCTCTGCCTAAGAAAATGCGGGCTCTTACTGACAAAGGAACCAGTGAAAGAGTACCGCTTCAGATGGACGTGGGTTTATCCCAATTCTACTACCCAACAGGTGTGTGGCCCAAGACACAGGTAACATTTTGGGGGCTCAGTTTTCTCATCTGAATGTTTGGGTATAATAATCTCTGCTTCACGAGGTCTCTAGCTCATTTCTGTCCTCTGAGTCAGCACCCATCACTGCCACTCCCTTTCTTACACCTCCAATGAAATGTCTAAACACTCTCTCACACAGAGCTCTTGACTAGCCACATCTGAAACCTGACCCTCTTCTCCTGGTTCCCACTTCATTACCTGACACAGTGAAGATCCAGCTCCCCAAGCTGCCTTTCCTCTCTTTCTCTTACATCCACATCTAATCCGTCTACGAGCTCTGATTATTCTACCTCCAAACTGTATCTCAGTTCATCCATGTCTATTTTCCAAATCATCCTTCTTTCTTGCATTGTTTACTAACTGAATTCTCTTGTCTCCATGCTCACTCTTCCCTAAACAGTCTCTTCAAAGAAGCCAGAATAATATTTCAGAAACAGAAATCAACAAATCCTGCTTATAACTCATCAATGGCTTTTGTGAAAGTTTCATAGAGAAGGACAGAAAGAAAAGCAAAAAGAAGAGTTCTAATACAAAATTAATAGGAAGCAACCCATCTGTGTCTCTAACCTCCTGAAGATAGGAGCTCTGATATGAATGGGAAAGTCGTTCCGTAGAATTAGCCTAAAAAATAGGACCAAGCAGGCTTCTCTGAGATGATATGGACTTGATACTTAGGGAAAACCACTGACAGAACTAAGCGTCAAAATGATATGTGGTCATTTGAGGTGGGTATAGATGTGCTAAAGAAGTAGGCTGGACAGGAAGCTGGCAACGGTAATCCAAATAGAAAAAAAAAATTTAGTGACACTGAAAACACAAGAATTGGTGATATAGATAAATCTGAGAAAGGCAGTGAGAAACACAACAGTGTAATTTGGTGAATACATAATGGGATGTGAGCAGTTCAGTAGTGTCTCTTTAGGACAGAGTCAAGGATGCAGTTGGAGGATCTTTGCTAGGACCCAGGTCACTCATTTCTACAGCTGGGCACACACACCACCTGCAGACTCAATGAATGCTTAACACTTAGTGATAACAGCAATTAAAATACACTTACCAAGATTATTTTAAGCTTTATTTATTTTTCTTCTTATTTTTTTCTCCATTTTTTCAAGAATTTGAATATAAAATATTTACAATCTGGCCCTGATTCACAATAATTCAGAAATTAATTAGCTCTGCTGACCCTCACCTCCTCACCACCAATAGCCAATTTTCTGCGGAAGTTTGTGGGTCATTAATATCTCTTCATAGAAAAATACATTAACATTTTTCCTGAAAAATAGTGATGGGTAATCCTAACCTTTTGATCCCATAATATCTGAGTAGTCCAGACTCTTGAAAAATACATTTCTTAAAAACTTGGTAAATTGTCAGATTGGACATGGTTAACTGGTGCTAACCTTGAACCCTGTGTTAGATTTTATTCTACTCTCTGTTAACTCCCATCTTTCCAGTGAGCTCAGGTCTGAATGCAGTGATGACACTGACTCTGACCAGAACCATGAATTAATCCAAAATAACTCTCCTTATACCTTCAATGCTTCATCTTCACTCTTTGACATTAAAGATGGGGCTGCATCCTTAACTAAGCAATGGCCTTGCCTGGAAATTGCAATTCCCAGAATTACAAACAGTTCTGTTCAGGTCTATCCTATCTGAGTTCCTGGTGTTCTTGAACATTGAGCATAGTGCCTGGTGGTCATTAAATATTCAACACATTGTAATAATTATAGTAATAGTAATAACCATAATACTAGTTAACACCTACTGAGAACTTTCAGACACATAAGGATTTTTATTATCTTAAAAACAAAATGCTGAATGAGGAGGGTCAAATGTTAATAATTCACTTGTGCAATAATATCAGGCTTTTGGATCTATTTCTCTGTGCAGGTTTTCACTTTCCTCTCATGCTTGCAAGGTGGGTGCTGTAGCCCCAAGCATCTACTCTTCACACAATGCCTCCAACAACAGAAAGGAAGAAAGAGAGCTTTCTTTTTCTAGATACATCTTATTTCTTTATTTAAAAAAAAACAGGAACATTTTTCCCGTACATAAGCCCTCTGACAGTCTTCTCCCAGGTACCGTCAGGCAGAATGAAATCATGTGCCTATCTCTTAACCAATTCCCAGCAAAAGGTAAAGGGATTGCTACGAGTGACTTAGTCCCTAAAAAGTCTCACTCCCTGGTATTAGGGAAGGAACCCACCTACCATGAGCACCTTATTATTCAAAACCTGATTGTCGTTATTATTCAAAATCAGATTTAAAATCTGATTGCCTTAGCTAGGGATAATGGCAGGAAGTTCTCGGCATCCCCGGGTAGATCCTATTAGTATTCTCATCGAATCGATGAGGAAACTGAGGCTAAGGGAAGTTAAATAACCAGCTCAAGGTCACACAGCAAGCATATGGCAGAGATGAGACTTGAATCCAGTCTCATTCAAGTGATTTCAGAGTCCAAACTCTCATCAAGTAAGCTGTGCTGGTTCTCAATGAGTGTGAAGCATTTCCAGATTATCCTCTGGGAAACAGAGAAAACCATTGCTTTTTATTTCTAGTCCTCCATAAGAAATATTCTATGTTGTCACTGAAGGGCAGAATTCCAGAAAGAGAACAGCATGGCATGAGGTCCTTACATCATCCCTTGGTATCAGGGAAATGAAGGAGCACCTCTGGAGAGTGAAGCCAGTAGTCAGAAGAGCAGGATTGGGAGAGGACCTCCCTGCAATTCCTGGGGAAAGAGGGAACCCTGGGCTGGGAGAGGGTCCCCAGAGCTCTTGGTGTGGCCCTGGGAGCAGTGAGGTGGGGGTGGGAGTGGAAGTAGAGTCCATAGGGTTATAGTGACTCTTGGAGAGCTTACACCACAGTCTCAACCCTGGTGGAGACCCTGCCCCGTGCCAGCACCTGCTCCGTCCCATTCCTGTGTGATGCTCTGTCCCTTCACAATCTCTAATGTCTAGAGAAGAAAAGCCCAGAGCACACCTGCCAGATTGATCTTATGCTCCTTAGTCATTTAAGACCTTTTATCATCTCATCCCCTTCCTCAACTTGTTTTCTACAATTCACTTCTAAGAATGGACCAGTTCACATGAGTAGCCCCTAAACATATTTTACTTATTATCTACCCACTTGTGTTTCTTACTGGACTTTCCATGACAAGCAGGTCTACGCTGCCTCTCTGCTTATAATAATTCTATTTATCCATGAAAATATTCAATGGCGGTCACTTGTTCAACCAGCTAACCATCTGCATGTGTGGGCATATCCTATACAGACACTCACACAGTGAGGTTAGACTTTCGGATGCACTTTAAACAAATAAAGCAATAAAACTTGTAGAAAGAAATAAAAGTAAAGTTTAGATAATATTTTTTGGAATAAATTTGGTACATGATACCAAAAAGAGGAACCATAAAAAGAAGGGTTATAGAGAAACATAAAAATTAAACATGTAAAAAATTATCATAAAATGAAAAAACTAAAAATATTGTGACATATATCAGATAAATGGCTATTTGTTTTGATATTTAAAGAGCTCTTACATGTCTTAGAAAAGATTAGCAGCAATAAGGAAAAGAGACCAAGGCTTCAGAAAAACTCATTCACAGAAAATAAATATACAGAAAAAAAGGTCAGTACTTTCTGTAATTAAAGAAGCACCAGTTAAAATTAGGTATGAGTTTTTTAACCTCAAACTGAAAAGTAAAACTCACAATTGCAATAGCTATGTTGGTAAGTGTTCAAGACAATGTGACCCTTAAAGTAAGAAGACCGTAAATTGGTTCAGCTTTTCCAAGTATGCAATTTCTCATTATAGTCATTATACTAAAAGCTTTTAAATGTAGATCTGTATACCTTGTGATTTAATTATTTCACTTCTAAGAATTTATCCTTAAAAAATTATTAGCAAAGATTTGCTTGCAGAACTTTTTTATTGCACCATTAAGACAGGAAAATAACTTACCTAAATATCCATCAATAGCCAGTTAAGTTATTTATGGTACACAACATTAGTTGGAATGTAATGCAACCATTTAAGTGGAAAGTAATAAAACTATTTAATTTTTAGAAAATGTTCATAATATGTTGTTATTAACAAAATAGTGTTCACAAATACATTTTTAAAAAATGTGTGTGTATATAAACACAGTTAAAATGAAGGTCTTTTGCATGTTTTTCCCTTTTCTCTAAATTTTCTGTAATTGAAATGAATTACTTTTGTAATCAAAACAAATTTTTTAAAGGCTTTATGTGATGCATCTTTCCAGGCCCTCCTTACATATGATCTTTGCAAAATGTTCTTTGATTTCCCCCAAGTGGGCATTCCTTCCTATGAAGAATTCATAAGAATTCTTTGTTCATTGTCTATAAAACTTATAAAGTATTTACAGAAGCCCGCCTGTGTCGTAGGTTTTGTTGTGTTGTTACTGTTCTCTGTACATGGCCCATCTTCCTCACTATACCATCAGCTCCTAAAAGGCCAGAACTTGATACTTGTGTTTTATTATTTTCAATAAAATACTTAAGGATTGAGATGTGTTCAGGAAACTGAACCATTATAGTGAGGTTTTATCTTTTCATAAAGCTTTCTGAAATATTACGGGACAAAGAATCTTTACAAATGCAAGAGGCGCAAAGGGGATAATGGCCTTTCACCTGGGAGGGAAATGGAACCCCAAGGTAAGTGAAGTCAGCCAAGACTGAACCCAGCTTTACAAACCTCTAGACCTCATTCTTCCCCAGTGTATCAGAAATAGCAGCTGCCTTGTGTGCTGGGGGACAGGGGGATTGTTACAGTGGTGGCACCCAGTGACTCCTGTCTCCCAGTCGCCATGCCTTTGTACAGTCCCCCCACGGACATTGACACTGAACTTGGCCACATGAGTTGCCCTGGCCAATAGGACATCAGAAAATGGGGAGCCAGTGAAGGCTTCATGAGTGCTTGTACAGTGAGGCTTGCCTTCTTGGAGCATGCCAGCATCCTTTAAAGAAAAGGAAATCCCCGCTATCCAGCTGAAGAGGACACAAGAAGACAATCAAGTTGTTCCAGCCAATAAGTACCATTAACGGCCGGCATGTGAGTGAGGCTATCTTGAATCAACCAGCCCGAGACAAGACACCCACCGGCTGAGAGCAGTTGATTAAGTAGCCCCAGGCCAAGGCCAGAACTACCCACCTAACCCACAGTGAAGTACAGATCAGAAGCAAATAAATAGTTGTATGTAAAGACTATCACCACCTCCTGTCCCTGCCTGCTGCCCAGGTAGACCTGGGTCCCCCACAGAGGGTTCCTGACCTGTCACAGCCCTCTTGTCACATGGGTTCCTAACTGGATTTCAGAATCCTTCTCAACCAGGGCTCTGATCTACTCCTTCCAGCCATAGGAGCTGTAGTATAAATTTAAAATTCTTTGTAATTCCTAAACAAGATGATATTTTCTCTTCTTCCTTATAAATATATCCACTCTTTTAGATTCTTTTCCCATATAGGTCATTACAGAGTATTGAGTAAAGTTCCCTATGCTATACAGTAGGTCCTTATTCATTATCTATTATATATATAATGTGTATATGTCAATCCCAATCTCCCAATTTATCCATCCCCAGCCTTTCCCCCCTGGTAACCATAAGTTTGTTTTCTACATCTGTGACTCTATCTCTTCTCTAATGGGGCAAATTGAGATAAGCTTTTGTGGAAGATTTCAAACCTGTGTCAGATACTATCAAAATTTAGTCTGATTTGGATTATGTTTTACAATCAAGGGAGTTCTGTTCCAAACTCACCGATCCAAAATTGTACTTTAAAATAGATCAGATTTGCCTTCATATTACAGATGGACTGGTAAATGGTGACCTACTTCTCTCAGTTTTGGAAGGAAGGAAGGAAGGAAGGAAGGAAGGAAGGAAGGAAGGAAGGAAGGAAGGAAAGGAGGGAAGGAGGGAGGAAGGAAGGAAGGAAGGAAGGAAGGGAGGTGTATATTGAGCAACAATTACCATTTTCTGTATATTCTACACACCCTACCCTCCCATTAAACAAAGAATTTAACCAAAATCATAAAAGTTTCAATGGAAGCCAGTATGGTGACCCAACTTTACTTTAGGCAAAGTTGGCCATCTCTGCCTCGCTTTCCACATATGTAAATTGAAGGCTGTTACATCTGTCCCTTGCAGGGATATCATAGTAACAAATGAGAGGACATACATGAAAACATATTCTTCAGAGAAAAGTAGCCATAATTATCCTAATTTAGGAAAACACAGAAATCAACTTGCATTTAACAAAATGTGAAACTTCTTTTAATTGTTGTCAATTTAATTCCTACGAGGTATGTGGTTTTAAATTTTGTTGACAATGATTTCAATGAAACCATAATTTAGTTATTATAATATCCATCCAGCTGTTTTATCATCAGTAGTTTTAGTTCGGGTAGAATCCTCTTCAGATAAATTATATGTGTATTGGAAACTAGTGATTATTGTATTTCTCTAAGAAATCTTTTTGTTTTACGCCCTAAAAGCTCTCTGAAGTCAATGATAGTTTGTAAAACAAAAGCTTTATCAATGAAATTTTGCAAATAAATTGTCTTATCTACAACTGAAACATGTTTGCTTTTTAGCCTGAATTAAAATCTTAACTTCTCTAATAGGTAAACTTTTCAGCTGTGACAACTGGAAACTTTTTCTTAAAATGAAAACTGAAATGTAAAAACATCCCTGGTGATTAAAAAATCTTATAATCATCATAAATCATAGAGATTTTCTCACCAAAAAGTATCTAACTGATCATTTCAGAAATTTCCAGTTTGCTCCTCTGAACAAAATAATAGGAAAAAAAGAAAAGACCTCCCCGTCACTGCTTAAACACTTAGTTTAATTCATAAAGTCAGCAAAATATAATAAAGAGTCATGGCAAAATATAAATAGTTCAACCTCAACTCCTGTTTCTTCTCAGATGATTTGTCTTCATTCTGCAGTTAAACCAATTTTCAAATTCCTTTTTATCCTGTACGAACGTCAATCCCCAAACATAATTTTTGAAATACAACCTGAATGCAAGCAGCTTCATAGCAACTCTCCTTTTTAATAACTTACTTAGCTCTCCCGCAGCCCACGTACACGTAGTTGGGCAGATACTAGTAGTATTGACATTTTAGGGATTAGGCAGTTGAAGTCTAGAGGGATTACCCTAATTCAGTGAAAATCAGCAGAACTAAACCCAGTGTCTGGACCTGTAGCCTAGGAGAGGTCCATTAGAGTAGACCACCTTTGGAAACGCTGAGTCACGGAAATGTGGAAGGACCTAAGAAATCTTCTTTCCAGGATAGTGTGGTGAGCATTTAGGCGGCCTGTCTCAGCGGCCTAGCACCAAGCAGCATTGGACACAGCACAGCTTCCTCTGGGGTCAGGGGCAACAGCTGTGCCCCAGGAGAGGCTCCACATCTGAAATCTCTTTCCCCGACTTATTCTGTCAAAGCCCAAGAATCAGATATTGACCTTTGTTTCCTAGCAGCTATTTTCTGTCTTCTCTCCACACAGTGTCCTTCTGAATTGCTAGATCAGGCTCGGTGGGGTAGAGAAGCCTCCTATTCCAGAGCCACTAGAAGTGTCTACCCCTCTCCCCAACCTCCCGTTACCCAGAAACAGATCATCTGGAATTGAGGCCAGTCCCCTTTGGACAGTGTGCAGTTGCAACCTCTCTAAGGTACAAGGGTCATTCTGCAGGGCTGAGCAAGCAGAATAACTTGGGGTGATTGTGTCCCTTCTGTAGGAAGGAGAGGCATTTTGTAACAGAGAGACCGAGTGGCTGCTCTTTGTGGTGCTGGATTTGACCAAGTGAAACTCTGCTGAAGCAACAAGGGGAAGGAGGTCGGGAAGGGAATCGAGCAGAAGGTGCGGCCAGAAGGGCAAATCCACCAAAGGGTGGATGGGACAGTGTCCAGGCAGGAGCATCTCTGTGCCCCAGGGTTGAGCTTTCTTGTTGGAGAAGAAGGGACAAGTCAATGGAACACAACTTGGCTTGTCTGAGACCCTCCTCAAACCCTAGTCTGACCCTGGATCCATCAGAACCTTCTGATGAAGTTTCTCTGAGTCACTGAAGCTCAGGCAACAGCTCCCCAAACCTACAATCCCCACCCCTATTTAGTTATCTGCTGACCTTCAGTATTCACTGCAAAATAAACTCAAGCCATGTGCCCCGCAGTTAAGGAGAGGACAGTCTGATGATAAAGTCTTATGGCCAGATACAAATGGCCAACAGGCACATGAAAAGATGCTCAACATCACTAATTATTAGAGAAATGCAAATCAAAACTACAATGAGGTATCACCTCACACCAGTTAGAATGGCCATCATCAAAAAGTCTACAAATAACAAATGCCGGAGAGGGTGTGGAGAAAAGGGAACCCTCTTGCTCTGTTGGTGGGAATGTAAGGTGGTGCAGCCACTATGGAGAACAGTATGGAAGTTCCTCAAAAAACTAAAATTAGATTTGCCATATGATCCAGCAATCCCACTCTTGGGAATATATCCAGACAAAACTATAATTCAAAAAGATGCATGCACCCCTATGTTCATAGCAGCACTATTCACAGTAGCCAAGACATGGAAACAACCCAAATGTCCATCAACATATGAATGCATAAAGAAGATGTGGTATATATATATGCAAGGGAATACTACTCAGCCATAAAAAGACAACAAAATAATGCCTTTTGCAGAAACATGGATGGACCTAGGGATTACCACACTAAGTGAAGTAAATCAGAAAGAGAAAGACAAATACTATATGATATCACTTATTGTGGAATCTAAAATGTGACACAAGTGGACTTATCTGTGAAACAGGAACAGACTCACAGACAATAGAGAGCAAACACGTGGTTGCCAAAGGGGAGGAGGGGTGGGGAAGGAATGGATTCAGAGTTTGGGATTAACAGATGCAAACTATTGTATATAGAATGGATAAACAACAAGGTCTTACTGTACAGCATAGGGAACTATATTCAACATCCTGTGATAAACCATAATGGAAAAGAATATGAGAAAGAATGTATATATGTATTATATGTTTAACTGAATCACTTTGCTGTACAGAAAATTAACACAACATTCTAAATCAACTATACTTCAATTTTAAGAAGTCTTATGGTCAGGAACATGTTGCCATGTGCAGAGCCTATGAAAGTTAAAACATGGAGATCTGGGGTCTGGATGGAGAGGTAAAGGCACCATCATTGTCAACCAAAGGCATCTGTTCTTGGAAGGCTGTCAGTCAACAGTTTTGAGCTCCTGTCTCTACACTCACTGCTTCGTTCCCAAGTGTTGTGTTGAAAGCTTGTGGAGAAGCAGAAGAAAGTAACCATACAATTACCAATTATCGTACCAAAAATACAATGTTTGTTTTCTCATATGGAAATTATTCTGTGGGTCGGGTGGGAGGAGATAAATATATCTATGAATTAGTCAACCAAAACTGGTAACTGAGGTAATAACTTTTTTAATGGAAAATGATTCTAGTAAATACAAATGTTCACCAAAACTAAGTCATTCTCTGAGATCCTGGTTGTAAAAATCACTATGGCATGATTCAGCATTAGAAACTGTGATTTGTGGGGACATCTCTTCTCTGGGCACAGATCTGTGTGTGTGCCTGGATGGCTTGTGGGTGGGGTAATTCATCAAGGGTGAGGAACAAAAAACTATGACAGGGGTCAGACCATCTGACCTGTTGAGAGAACTCAAATTCATGTCATCCTGAAGGCCTTGGACCTGGTCAATAAAACAAAAATTCGGGGATTGAATAGCATGCCCCCCCCACACACACACATAAATAAGGGCAAGTTAAAATTGAATGATAAGGTCTCTCTTCTATTTAACAGTATGATACCAATGTCAATCTCTTCGTTTTACTATTGCACTACAGTCGTAGAATGTCACCACTGGGAGAAGCCGGATGAAGTGCTCACAGGCCACAATGTACTTTTTTTTTTGTAACTTTCTGTGAATCTATAATTAGTCCAAAATGAAAGTTTTTTTAAAAGTAAAAAAAAAAATTCGGTATAATGGACTGTGTTATTATCTGTTGCATTTTCCCTTCACTTATGGAACTTAAGCCATATTTTCTAATCCAAATCTTTGTCAGGGAGAAAATAAAGGAAAACAAAGTTATAATTTAGAAATTAAACATGGTGGGCTCTGCCAGATGCCCCATATCTGTCAAGGGTTCCCTGGGTTCTGGAAATTTCATCTCAGACAAACTAGATCAACGAAAAAGATCTCATCTAAAAGGGCTCCAGAGAGATAGTAAAAGGAACTTAAAAACAGAGAGTTTTCACTCCTTTTTACTTGGGAAAGTACAATAAACTAGACCTGAAAATTATCCCACATTCCCTAAAGTGTAGCTATAGAAGCTGGTATGTTTTCTGCACTTTCCACTTTCTCACCCAGCCCCACCACCAGTGACAATACCTTGCAAATAGAGATAGATCTCATAAGCTCTACTGACGGATTCTGTATTTAAAGCACTCCAAAACTTCAAGGACCAAGGGCCTCAAGTTACAGTTCAATATCAACCCCTCCAGCCTAATCTCACACCACAGAACTCACACATATGCAATGCAGAACCAAGTACAATTTGCATAAACTATGTGATAAGCATCTGGTTCCTTGAGGATTCTCAACACAGAAATAGGAAACTATTGTATGATTGTCAGTCTTGCTTCAACCATACTCTGTCAAGTTCTCCTTTTTGATTCTGCAGTGTTCTAGTCATTATATTGAACCCTAGTCCAATACAGGACAGTTTAAAAGTTTGAATATATCATCTGGTACAAAGCATCCCCACTCCCTGTGGTTCCATGAAAGTCTAGACTTGTTCCAGGAGCACAGAGTTGGGAGGAAAGCAGTGCCCTTCTGCCTTCCACTCTTCTGAGTGTGTCCTCCTCTGGGTTGGGCAGCCCCAACCGGGAGGCTTCCCCTTGGGAAGCCCCAAGGAAATGTACCTGGAGGTGGTGACACCTGACCTCTAGGTGAAGAAAGGCAGAGAGCCAAGGTCCAGAGGTAGAACCAGCCATGTTCTGAGAACTGTCCATTATTTCATATATGGCGGGAGTGAAGGGTCCACGTGGGCCTCACATAGGAGACACAGGTATATCGCCAATGTCTCAGAGACTAGAAACATATTTAAATAGTAAAAACCATGCAAAGTTTTCCATATAAATATTGAAATGTATCATGGTTCTATTTATTTTTCCTTCTGAAGCTACAAAAATACACATTTTTTCATAAAAGTAGAAATTGAAAGCAAAGGAAAAGTGTGAGAACTTAAGTAAAACTGGGCTCATGATGACACTACAACTTTACCATCTCTTCATTTTTTTATATATAAATGTATTTATTTTATTTTTGGCTGCATTGGGTCTTTGTTGCTGCACGCAGGCTTTTCTCTAGCTGCAGCGAGCAGGGGCTACTCTTCCTTGCAGTGCATGGGCTTCCCATTGCGGTGGCTTCTCTTGTTGTGGAGCACGGGCTCTAGGCACACAGGCTTCAGTACTTGTGGCACACAGGCTCAGTAGTTGTGGCTCGCGGGCTCTAGAGCGCAGGCTCAGTAGTTGCTCCGCGGCATGTGGGATCTTCCCGGATGAGAGCTCGAAGCCATGTCCCCTGCATTGGCAGGCAGATTCTTAACCACTGCACCACCAGGGAAGCCCTTACCATCTCTTCTTAATCGATTTCAGGCTCAACCTCATGCACACACATTTCTGTTCATGTTGATACTTGCAAAGCTCTGTATTTTGTACTCACCTCCATTTAATCAAAATTTCCAGCTTGATTTATTTGAGGTTTATTTTTTTTCCTATTTCTATTATTTGAAAACTATTTCAGACATAATTGGCTGTTGTCTCATTTTTCCACAAATATCTCTAGTAGTTCACCAAGAGAGTCTTGATATGGGGTTAATGGAAATAGTGTAGAAACAACAGCGTTTTATCATCATCATAACTCGTTCATGTGATATGAAAATATAACTAGAGAATGGAGTATATGCAAACTAGGATCCTGTGCATAATTGGAATTATAAAAATGCATATCAAATTTCATAAAAATTTAGGTTAAGGAAAATGTAATTTTGAAGTAAAAAAGTTTAAGAGAAATCTCTTAAAAATTTTGTTTGTTAAAGTTTTAAAGAATCCTGTATTTCTGACTTTCAGTGATTGGTTTAGAGTGTTATAAAGGTTGTATGTGCTATTACCAGGCATATTATTAACCCAAAAAAATCATTTGTAGAGAAGGGTTACTTACTGCAGAAGGAGTTTCTGATGAGAAAACAGCTTTGGAAAATTTCAGAAACCATAGAAAGTTAAATGCTTTTGAAACATTATAATTTTGGAGCCAACATTACTTTTTATGACATAAATATTTCAGACAAATTACTTGCTTAATTAAGTCATGATCGGAAAAGTAGACTTAGCTTGAGATCAATAGTTGTTTATTTTTTAGGAAACAAAATTTCTGGTTAAGAAGGCATTATAAATAAAATTTTGTCTAGGTTAGAGTGGCTTTGGTGTTGTTAGAAATTATGACGAAAGTTAAAGAAATTAAAGTATTTAGTAGTAGTAGTATTACAGTATAGCTGATTTACAATCAGAAGAAATATTTCGGTGTGTGCACTCCGAAATCATCTTACCAAATTGTGCAAATTCAAAACCAAATTATTTAAACAATAAAGATTTAGAACTCTCAGAACCTTACGAATGAGATCAATCTTTCCTCAAAGTGTTCAATAAACTAAGATTAGATTGTCTGAGACGTTTGAAGAATCCTAGACTATTTTAATTAAAAAGAAGCACCAGTTTCAGCAGTGCTGAAGATATGGCCAACAACATCTTACACAATACAAGACTTATCTGTCACAAATCAAAGTTCGTATTATTAACATTGTGGCCAGGCTGCATTAATAAAAAGTGTGAGTGGAAATTTTAATGGGTTTGTAATGAGCTAAAAGAGGCAGAGTCAAAAGTATCTACACATGCTTCCATCATACCTCTCATACTTAAAAGTAATGAAGCCTCATGTGTAAGCTAAAGAACACCAGAATGCTCTTAACCTACTAACTCCTGGTACGGCACTACTATCCCCCACTTTGTGTGTGTTTGCCGGGGATTATCAGATGTTTTCAAGGAAAAAGAATAAATATCATACAGGTGGTTCTGTACTTCTTCAAACACACGACACTGGAGGCATATTATTGAGAATCATCATCCTTATTAATTTAATTGAACTAACAGAGATTATGGTCACATCCCAAGTATTCCAGTCTCTATGGACAGATTTTCTTTTTTTTTCTTTTTCATGTTCAAAATGAGAAGGAATGTATCGTTTTTCATTATTTCACTTTACGTTATTATATACTGATAAGAATAATAAATACAGAAAAATAAATTGGGGTAGGGAATAGAAATTATGCCAAAATAATCTCAGAGAGCTTAAGACTTTTCCTTCGAAGGAAAAGAAAGATTTTAAAAGAAAAATACACCGTGGCAATTAAGGTAGTGCTTTTTTCCCCCTACACCATCAGAAAAAGAGCAGAAAATTTAAAGTCCTTTGCCAAAGATTGAAGGCTGTTACTAAATTGAAATACATGACTTTTGAAGGATGAATTTAGCAAAAGGAAACAAATTTTAGAACTCCTTCTGAAAAATAGAATGAACTGGGGCTTCCCTGGTGGTGCAGTGGTTAAGAATCTGCCTGCCAATGCAGGGGACACGGGTTCGAGCCCTGGTCTGGGAAGATCCCACATGCCGCAGAGCAACTAGGCCGCAATAGTGAGAGGCCCACGCACCGCGATGAAGACTGGCCCCCGCTTGCCGCAACTAGAGAAAGCCTTCCCACAGAAACGAAGACCCAGCACAGCCATAAATAAATAAATAATTTAAAAAATAAATAAATTTTTAAAAAGTAAAACTAGAATGAACTATTAAATAAAGCAATGGTCAAATGGGCCAACAAATTTGATGCAAATCCCAGAACTCTGATTTTTCTTGCAACTTGAAAAGCTCATCTTTATCTATGATTGTTGATTCAGTTGATTGTAACTACGTGTTTATTCAATACGCCCTTCACAACCATGCTCTTCTTTCCTTCAAGTTTCCAGATATTGCATTGGATTGACCAATTAAGACAATACATTTTCTATTCTGTGCTTCTCAAAAATAAACTTAGACAGCGCTAGGAGCAGAGACTCAGTAGCTGGGCATTGATGGCCCTGGAGAGGAATGGGTTTGCGATTGTGTGCGTGCGTGTGCACGCGCACACACACACACACGCACACGCGCACACACACACCCTGATCAGGCCTGAAGGACCTCGCCCTCTTGTGAAAATGTTGCCACCGCACCACACCTCCTGCTTCACCTTCAGAGAGACAGATGATGCTTCACTACTTGAATCTTACTGCTAAGAACGTTTCGCATTGCTCAGAATGTTATCACACTTTTCATTTTCAAACTTTAATTCCAGGCCTAAAAAATGTTTTGAGTTG
This sequence comes from Leucopleurus acutus, assembly GCF_964270905.1. Lineage (NCBI taxonomy): Eukaryota > Metazoa > Chordata > Mammalia > Artiodactyla > Delphinidae > Leucopleurus > Leucopleurus acutus. Next base: position 23,496,343 of record NC_139154.1, read on the forward strand.
ACCACACAGTTTGCAGTCTTGTTGGCATGGTCTGATGGGTTATGAAAATGTCTTCACGTTATTCCAAAGGAAATACCACAGGAAAACTGGTACCTGAAATATGTTATGAAGCTGCTCACTTGCTTAATGAATGCCTCCTCGTGCAGAGATACATCTCTGAGACTGGTCAGCAACATGTGCCCCTCCCCACCTTAGAGTCCTACTCTGCTTCATAATAACGTGGTTAATTAAAAAGTATGTATGGAGCCGGAAAGGTGAGCAAGAATGAGGTCCAGGAATGTGTGTTTATACACAAATAAGGAAGGTGTGTGTGAGGATGCGTTTAACTTAGACTATGTAAAACAGACAGACAGACATACAAACACACACACATGTGGGGAGTTGGAGACAGAAAGGGAGGTGCTGCAGTGGGATGGGGTAGAGTCATAAGGACTGTGGCCAGTGGTTGGATCTTCAGGTGGGATGGTCAGGACAGCCTTTGCAGAGAAGATAGCATTGAAGACTTGAAGGAGGTTTTCAAGTTATTTATGCTCCAGAAGGAGAGAGAGACTGTCACACTTGCAGAGAAAGTAAATGATATAAATACAAGTCAAGTTTATAACCTTTGTGTTAAAAATTAAACATTTCCTTCATAAAATCTAATTGAGTGATATAATCAAATAATCTGGGGGAAGTTTTTTTTTTCCCTCCCACTATATTAGACGATGGAAAAATAGACGATTCTCATAGGAGTTCTCCTTGGCTTCTTTTTAAAATACATCCTTCCATTCTTCCAATGCCCACTAAACAACTGCTATACCTATTAGGAGCTACAAAGGTAAGTGAGTTTCAAACCATGATCCCCCAGGAGAAGGTAAGGCTTCAAATAATTTGAGTGAAATATTAGTGTAATAACATAAAGCAAAGTGTCACAGAAATGCACCAGAGAGAGAAAATCGTCAACTAGGAAGAACCAAAAAGGTACCCTGGAGGTGTTCATCTGTGATGGGTATGATACTGAAAGGCTTAGCTGTGGAGTGGGCATCTCACCTGGAAGGGGTAGTAAGAGCAGAGGAAACATCAGGACTTACCTGGGGACCTATTTAGGCGGGAGGATGCCAAACAAAATATGAGAAGAGCCTGAAAATATAATTTCTAGTCACGTACGGATGACAGAAAAGCAATCTGTCCTTTGGGTGGGCTTTCTGACACCCTCACTGCCTCCTATCTCCAGCTCTGCCCCTAACAGCTCTGAGACCACAGGGCCTCTAGGTCCCCAACTGTGGATGGTGGAGGCTGGTGTTCCTGAAAGTTCCTTAGGTTCAGAAATTTTTCAGCCTGAAATGCCAGTGTCACTCTATCATCAACACTTCAAGACGTAGTATTTGTAACTTAAAATTATAGACAGCCATCCCCCCATCATCAGCCTGACATTCACCATTTCAAATTTTCTAAGACCTGACTGAAACCTTTCTACTTCAAACTGACGACTGCTTTTATTGTTCGTACAGTGCTTATTCCTGTGACTCCCCTTGCTGTGTAAGTGAAGTCCCTCTGTGTTCTCATTTATTTCATCTTTCTTTTGAGTGGATTTCTGGTTGTGCTACTGAACCAAAGGAGATTTGACCTAAATAAAGTGCCAATTTGGAAAAGAAACATGAGGAAAAGGGAGCAGTGGTGACAGTCACAAATGATAGTGAGCAAAGGCAGTACTGGGGAGAAGATGTTATTCAGTGTCTGCTCTAATTGAACTGCCCACTAGGGAAACATCCTTCTATCAGACTTTCCGGTGTATCACTTTAAAACACACACACATGGTCGATTATGGATCCTTTAAGAAAGTATCTGGAAAACCATACTGTTTTAAACATTGGCTTATATTTGTGTAAAGATATATTCCCTTTCTGTTTTACTTGAAAACTCATCATTTCCAATTGGTTTTTCTTCACCAAATTTTCTGATTATGAACAGCAGGGAGTATCACACACTACGATTTCTGGCCAGGATCACACTTTCTTCCTAACGGGAAGCCTGAGGCTCACAGAGGTGTCAAAAGCCATGTTCCACAAACACAGTCAGATGGTCTCCAGGTTAGGTTACTTTAAAAATAAAATTACACAGTTCTTTAAAAAATTAAAAATAGAGTATGATGCAGCTATGCCACTTCTGAGTATATACCCCAAAGAATTGAAAGCAGGGTATCAAACAAATATGTGTACACCCACGTTTATAGCAGCATATTCACAATAGCCAAAAGTTAGAAGCAACCCCAGTGTCCATCGACAGACGAATGGATAAACAAAGTGTGTTCTGTACATATCATGGAATATGATGCAGCCTTAAAAAGGAAGGAAAGTCTGACACCTGCTACAACATGGATGACCCTGAAGACGTTGTGCTCGGTGAAATAAACCAGTCACCAAAAGACAAATGCTCTATGATTCTACTTATGGGAGGAACTTGAAATAGTCAAATTCATAGAAAGCAAAAAGTGGTTAGCTGGGGCTGGGGAAAATGGGGGGTTATTGTTCAGTGAGACAGAATTTCAAGTTGGGAAGCCGAAAAAATATTGGAGATGGACAAGGGTGAGGGTTGCCCAGCAATGTTCTTAATGCCGCTGAATCACACACTTAAAAATGGTTAACGTGGGGCTTCCCTGGTGGCGCAGTGGTTGAGAGTCCACCTGCCGATGCAGGGGACGCGGGTTCGTGCCCCAGTCCGGGAAGATCCCACATGCCGCGGAGCAGCTGGGCCCGTGAGCCACGGCCGCTGAGCCTGTGCGTCCGGAGCCTGTGCTCTGCAGCGGGAGAGGCCACAACAGTGAGAGGCCCGCGTACCGCAAAAAAAAAAAAAAGGTTAACATGCTCATCTTGGATTCTGTGTACTCACCAGAAGAAAAAAACGTAATAAAAGTACGATGCATCTCTTTAGAAGACAGAGCTCATGGCCTGCCAATCCCGTCTGGTGCCATATTGTGGCTGTGACATTCTGATAAATAGACTGAAGAAATCATTTGCTGGGCAGCATTGAGAGACAGCTGTGTCAGGTGAAATACTCGAGTCCCATTTCTGGCTGCTGAGAAACCCTATCCGGATGTTTTGACTCATTACCCTGAGCCTTCATCAGCTGACGAAACTAAATTTTTTTCATCAGCTGATTAAGATTCAAGATAATGAGTCAAAACATGCCAGTAGTAATTCCCAACAGCAATGAAGACAGGATGTTAACTTTTCCACGCACATAGACGCAGGCAGACAGACGCGAAATGAACCAGCGTGGCTTCCCCGCATGCAGGAAAAGTTGATTTCATCAAGGACAGGGGCAACAATTACCATATACACCTAAACAATAGAAACAAAACAAAAAAAAAAACTGACCAAACAATTGAATGGATTGCTAATAATTTTAATAAGAAGCGACTAATAGCACCAAATGAACTCATGGAAAACACAACTGGAGGAAAGAAAATAAAAATCACACAGAAAGTGACCATGCAGAAATTTGAACGGATTCTAGGAAAACGAAAGTTCCAAATGCTTTGCACTTCCTCTGGAATCAACAAATGCACTTCAGAATGTTTTTGATGGCAACTGTATCTGAGCTTAAAGTTCCAGGAATTTTCCACAACCGTTCTGCATTCTGTGGGCCTTCTGTCTGACTACGGAATATTGAGTTTTACCAACAAAAGCATGTGACTGAATACTCTACCTCTTGATATCAGATATATATACATATTTTCAATTCCATTAGGCATTCATTGGGAAGGTACCTAATATTTGGAATGCACTGCTTAGTGTGCTAACTTATTTGCACGGGGTCAGCATCAGAGAGACCAAAAGCACAGAGAGAATTATTGCTGTTGAAAGGATTCTGTTGGGGATGAGCATAATGGTTAATAGGCCAAGAGTCAAGGGAGTTAAATAGTTCCTCAATCTGGTAATAGTCCAGCGTTCCAAAAGCTTTGGAAAATCGGACATAATATCTTGTACGTATCGGCCTAGGTTTCTCTCTTTCAGTATTTTGAGTAAATCAGCTTATAAAATCTGCTAAGAAAAGTCCCCCCTCTAAAAATATGATAAATGCTGAAACATGGCATGAAATAGTCTCAGTGGTAAACTGAAAGCAAACTGTATTCTGGGAACAAACAATGGCTGTGATCCTAATTCTTTGAATTGCAGCAACTGAGTATGCAATGCTTTTAAATGCAAGATTCAGAGCAGCAGAGAGACCGATCTCCCATACAAGATTAAGGAAAACTTCCACCTGCAGCTCACTGCTGATGGGCAGGCTCTAGGAAAGCCTTCTTACAGGAACACTTTGTTAGAATTTTGTCTGAGCTTTTGGGGGAGGAGGGAAGAGCATAGTGCTAAAAAGATGAAAACAGTCTTTTTTTTCTTTTTTGCTGTTTTTTCTTTCTTCCCTGACTGCTACATTTCTGCTCTACCAGTACCTGTCACTTGCAGGAGACACCATCACTCAGCTTATTAGGAAAGCATCACTCCCACTACTGTTCAATTTAAAATGTGCTACTTAGAGATACCACCTCTAAGAGGTGCCACCTCTAAGAGACCAGCTCATGCACGTGTTCAGAGAGGGTCTTAATTGATGCAGGACTTACTGTTTGAAGCAAAACTTTGCTTGGATAGGCTGAGAGGAAGAGCAAATTGAGGAAGAGCCCTTTGTCTGGTTTTATGGGCTTGTCTTCTCATTGGGAGCCTACATTTACTAACTGTATAATTGGTGGCACAATTCTTCCATCATAAACATTGTTATCAGTTAATTAAACTTGAAATGCAGCTTTGTTCCCCAACATGTTTTGTCAGATTGTTTTCCTTATTTATTTATCATCATAAAATTTTACTTGGTGACTGGCAGCTTCTCAGCCCTCCAATAATCATATAAATCAAAACATAAGATTTTAGTCTTCATGCAATTTCCTTTTGGTCTGAAAATATGAAACCAGATGTTTTTGGCATGCTAAAGATGCTTTTCATCTTTTTTAGATTCTTTCAGTGCAGTCAAAGTAAATGCATTTTTAAAACCAACTTATGAAAGTTAAATTCCCTTTGTTCATCTCAGTGTGGTCTGGTTTGCATTGATGCAGTGGCATTGAGAGACCTTTCAGATAACGTACTGAATTTCTTGGAGGAATTACACATGTGGGGCTAAAAGCTCAAAGAGCAACAGAAATTGTATTAATAGCAGATCAGTAGACCATGAACCATGATTCACAGAGGGTCTGACCAAGCGCAATGCCGAAAAGTGCAGGTTCAGGTTGGACAAGGACCAATATGATCTTGACTGTCTCGATATCATTGGGGTTATATGCCTAATTTGTTCACGTAGTTATCACATACTTGTTCCATCTTGAAAAGGTGAGGCCCATGAAAGCATGGCCATTGGAATTTCCTGTGATGGTGAATCTCATTTCGGTAGATATTACCATCTATCTCAGCCTAAGGCTATCACTAAAACATCTAAACATTCCCAGATGGAACATACTTCACTGATATTACAGGGATTTGATGTTACTGGAGAGACTTGGGGTCAGTAAGCAGGAGCAGAAATAGAGTGGCACATAGGCTAATCTCATTTGTACGTTGTCTCAGGTTGCCGTTACGTCCCTGGGCTATTTTGTGGTTTGGGTATTGGAACTCTTAGGACAGACTGAAATACTTTGGGATCTTGGTGGGGTGGTGTATGGAATTATTTATAATCAGCTTTGCTATCTAAGCTTTGATGTGGTTCCCCATCCTCAGCCCCCAGCTTCACTGCATAAATTCCACCGCCTTGTGGACACATCTACCTCTTCACCCAAACCCCCAGCAATCATGGCAACCCCTGCATTCAGGAAGAGCAGAATGCCTCCACACCTTACTCTGCTTGATTTTTCAAGCAAGTTTTCCCAGTGGCAACACTTTTCCACAATCACAAACTTCATAAACGTCCTTATTCCCCATGGCAGTCGGCTTTCCATTCCCCTCATTCCACTGGATTTGCTGTCAGAAGTCACCAGTGGTCCCTCAGTAGCCAAACCCAATCCATTGGCCTCTACTCCACTGACCTCTTCCTTTTTATTTTATTTTTTGTCTGTATGTCTCTCCCTTTTTTATTTGTGAGCTTTTTATATTTTTATTTATTTATTTTGCTGCACCACACAGCCCGTGGAACTTCCCCAACCAGGGATCGAACCCATGCCCCCTGCATTGGAAGCACAGTTTTAACCACTGGACCACCAGGGAAGTCCTGACCTCTTCCTTTTTAAATTTATCTTCTCTTGGCTCACACAAACTAAGCTCTTTTGGTGCTTCTCTTTCTCTGAACTTCCTGCCCAATATTTTCTGCTCCTTCCTCTTTCTCTGCCTGACTTGAAAACATTGTCATGTGTAAGGTTCTGCCTTTGGTCCTCTTTCACCTTCACTCATAATAGTCTGGGTGTAATATTGACTCTATGGTTATCTATCTGCTGATGCTACCCAGAATCCTGTCTCCCATCCAAGTCCTGCTCCTGTGCTGAAGAACCCAGGATCCACCTGCCTAGTAGAATCTACACACAAATTCAGTATAAAAAAACCCATGTTTACCCTCAAATTACTGTTTTCTCTAAAGAGTCCAGCCTAATTAATATCACTCTGACATCCAAGTCAGAAACCTATTGCCCTAGGATCTCTTTCACACAGATTACTATCCACTTGCTCACAGCCTTCAAATCTACCTTTGAATTATCTTTCAAATGTGTCCAATTCATTCTATTAATATTTTTTTAAATAACCAATATTTAAATTAATTAGGGGATATTTGGTTCTCTGGAAGTGAGTGAGAATTTTCTCACATATGGAGCCATGCTTGACTGAAGATTCTTGCCGCACTAATTTCAAATCACGTAACACAAACCACCACCTTCTCTCAGGTCTACTTTGAGAGACATAAGAAAATGAAAAATGAGATACAAGTTTAACAAAATGGCAAAGGGAGAAAAGGCAGGAGGATAAGAAAAAAGGCATTACCCCAAACCAACTTTTTCTCCTATTTTCTTATTTTGAAGGCTGGCTCTGAAATCCATTGTTCTCAGCTCATTTTCTTTTCCTATTTCCTCTTTTTCTCAGGCCCAGGGACAGTTATATTGCCAATACTCTAGTTCCACTTCCAAGGCAGTCCCAGTACTCCTGACCCATCCCAGGTCCTCACTATTTCACACCGAATCTACGGCTGCCGTGCGCCACTCCAATCTCCTTCTTTCTGCTCTTGGTTGCCTCTCTAAAAACAAGACCTCCTTCAAGTCCTTTGATGCCTCATTACTGTCAAGATCAAGTCCACCCTTCTTGGTGAAATGATCATGACCCCTGCATCTCTTTGGTGCTTGTCTCTGCCATCTCTCCTTTGGCACCCAACATACAGGTGTGCTGAACAACCTATGTCCCTAAGTACCATTCTGATTCCCACTCATCTTTACTATAAACTCTCTTGACATTTTCTCTCCCTCATCATCCTCTGCCACCTGCCCAGCGCGCTAAGCTCCAGGGCTCAGCAAAAACATCACTTGCCCGAGGTCTCTCTCGCTGCTCAGGTAGAACCATCCTAAACATCCTTTTAAAAATGTCTCCTTTGGCAACTCTTACCATCTTCCATCTCTCAGCATCTGTAGCACCATTGGATACATCTTGTACACTGTCTCATGAATTAGACTGCAACTCTTATTGATCCAGAGCCATTCCTGGCTATGCTTGGTGTTCTGTTTCTTAGCACAGTGCCTGGCACCTAGTAGACCAGTGTAATATGGATCAGGATACCATGCTGACTAGTCATGAGCTGACACCACACCCTATGAGCCACAAGCATATTTGTCAGCCTCTGTTCTTGGAGTTCTGACCCTGGCTCCACCACCTACAGGCCAGCACAACCTCTCTCTGTTTCTATTGCATCTTCTGCCAAGTGATAACTACAATATGACACACCTAAAAGCATTGATTAAAAAAAGAAAAGAAAAAACAATAGCATGTCAAATGCTTAACACAGTGCCTCCTACACAGTGACTGCTTAAGGAATGTGAACTGTTATCAGCTGATCTATGTGTGCTTATTAAATGAAGAAATTATTAGAAAAAGTATGAGAGGATGTCAAGATCTATCAGCTCCCTGAGATTAAGAATCATACCTTGAGTTTCTTTTGAATTTTCTTGTTGGTTTGGTTTTTTGGGGGTCCATATTCTCAGCAGTGTCAAACTCAAAATAAGAATTCCATGCATGTAGTTGAATGCTAGATCAGAAAGATAATATGTAGGCAAGTTCAAACTTGCGAGGATTAGATAAACACAAAGGGTAATAAAATTCAGTGGGGGAGGAAGCTCAGCAAAGTGTCCTGAACCCAGTGACCTATGAGTCTCTGAGTGAAGGAGCACTTTTCTCGTGATGTACGCAGGAGAGCAGACTGCAGAACAATGGACTGGTGATGGTAGGAGGGGTCTAGCCACCTTTTCCTTTGCCCCTTTTCTTCACTATCATTATTTGAATCATTTATTTTTTCAAAATTTTACCATCATGCATTAATTATCATAGTCTGTCTCAGGGTTGATGTTGCCTCTTTGTAAATGGACCCAGAGTTCTGCTTCCTTAAAATCTTTGTTAAGCACCTCCTCCTCAAAGATTAAGTCTCTCCCTCAGTAATGAAGAGATCTCTCTAGTTAAAGGAACTTTGAGAATTGAGCTCTAAATTTGCTTTCAGACTTCAGAAGGGACAAAGATAAGAGGGCCTCTGTGTCCTGATCATGCTTAGATTATTCTTTCAGCAAACTTTATTGTGCAACTACTGTGGGTAGGAAAACAAAACCATACCCCCTGTTAAATAAACTAAGCGTGACTTGTTTGAACTGTATTTATAAATTTGAATCATGTAACAGGACACCCATGGGAAACTTCTGAGACCCTCTGATCTCATGATGCAATAATTTTATTGTCTTCTCATTGGAAACAGACAAGTTGACTGCTCTTTTTTGACCTTAGGAAAGATGTGTCATGGTCAACTGGGAAGACCATCCTTATTGGGAAGGTTATTTGTCTCTCTGCCCTCATGTACCCCCCTCCCTATCCTTCTGCTCTGTAGCACAGTGAGCTAACACCGGCAGACTAGACTTCCCTGAATGCCCTGCCCATGGGATTCCTGCTTGTTTCAGCCAATGGAAGCCATGGCAGGATATTAGGCGTCTGGAAGTGTGTGTCAATGGGGAGGAGGGCTGGGCGGGGTGGGGTGAGGAAGCCATAGTAATATTTCCAGCCCACGTCTGTTTCCAAAGCCTCCTCCAACAGTGGCTTTCTCTCTCCTGGAAGTCTGTCCACAAAGCAGACTCGTCCTCCAAGGCTGCAAACCCTCTTCCTCTGACCTCTCCCTTCCTTGGAGTAGCAGCCACTTCTTACAGTTGTTGGCTTCTGGATTGTTTCGCTTCCCCCATTTTCATATCTTCCAACACCTCTGTAATTTGCTTCTGTGTTAGACTCCCATAATAAACCACCTTGGAAGGAACTGTTTTCCCGACAGACACTGACTCACAGAGCCAAAGTCCCCTGCACAATCTTCATGACCACACGGGGACCTCTTCTCAGTGTGCACTTTGAGGACCAGCTACCTTGCTCCAAGCTCTTTAGAGACCACACCTTTAATCCTGGCAGAGGAAAGCTTCGGATTGGTTTGATTCTCCAGCCTCACTGGGTTCGAGGGGGTCTCCACTGAGCCATGCTAGAGGGCAACAGAGCCAAGAACAGGCTGCCTGACCGTCAGCTTCCAAGGGTCTCTTCTGGAAGGCAGTCTCTCTGTGATGAAATATTGTTTTGAATGTGATCATCTTTTGGAAAAATAGTGTTGCCATCATCTGCCTGAGCTTTCCTCAGCAGCGTTACTTAGGAGTGTTCAGCACTTTTAGGGAGAAAAAGAAAAATCCTAAAAGAACACACGTGTTTGGGGGAAACTTCCAGGTACCGAGATCTGGATCACTGTTCTAGGTAACTCCGTACTGCTCATTGGTGGTGAGTTACAAATGGTTTTCCATCCATTAATCACCTTGTCTTCGGTCTTACCTACACCCAGCCCATTTTCACTGCTGCTGAAACAGTGATCACTGCAAAAACCAAATTTGATCATTTAAAATTAAAATTTTTATTGGATTTGCATGGCTTTCAAGATGAAGACCAAATATTTTAGCATGGAATTGTACCTGGTCCTTTGGTAGAAACCAAATATGTGGTTTATACCTTTCTCTGTGGTCATCCACCTGCTACTTCTGCCCTTCTCTTGTTCCCCTGCTGCCAGAAGTGTCCTAAGTCAGACACAGTCTTTCATAAGTCTATACTTTAGTGTCTGCTGTTCTTCTGCTGTAATATTCTTCTACCTCCTAGTCTGCTCAGGCTCAGCTGATACACCACCTAAAATCCCCCATCTCTTCCACCCCTTGCCCTATTTGGCTGAGGTGCCAGCCCATGGGCTCCTGAAGCATCTCCTGCATAACCTACATTTGACCTAAGGGTGTGATCATTTGCCCACCTGACCAGCTCCCCCACCAGACCAGCCATCTCACGTGCAGGGCCATCCTCTTAGAATTCCTTGTTTTTGTCAGTGCCTAATTTTGGGCTTGGTATATATTAGACATTTAATATATGCCCTTACCCTCAGTGCATAAGAGCTCTGAGTATTCTACATTCTTACCAACTCTTTTTAAGTCACTTTAAATTTCAACCATACTAATACATTTGTCATAATATTCCATTGCCATTTTAATTTGCATTTCCCTGGAAACGAACGATGTTGAATGTCTTTCCACATACTTATTTACCACATACATATTTTCTTTTGTCAAGTATTCAGTCAGGTCTTTTGCCCATTTTAATTTATTTTTTAATTTTTGTTATTGATTTGTAAGAGTTTAATACAAACAATTTTGATAATTTGAGAAGTGCAATCTATAGGTTAGTATTGTATTAAATTTGATAGAACTTCACAAGAGAACTTTTGCCACAATGTCCCTGAAATTCGTTGAGTTTAAATTTTTAAATAAGAGATATGCCATTATTTTGAGTTATATAAATCTCCGACTTTAAAATAATCCTATATTTTATAGAAAAGGGAAACTCCAACAATATTTAACTACAAAATATTGTTTTACATTTAGCATACATTTTATAATATACACATGATAAAATTTGGGGGCTTTTTTTTACATCAAAATGTAAGCGACAACCACAAATAATGTACTTCTTCATAAAACAGAATTTACTTTAAATAGAAATGTTCCTCTCACATTTTAGCAAAATGTACAGTGGGAAAACATGACACTAACCATTTTCATTTGTTATAATAAACACACACACACATCCACGAAAAGAATTTGGATCTAAATTATTTTTTATAGGAAATGGATATGTTTATCACAGATTCTGAACCCACCATACAGATAACAGAATTGGTTCTTAATGTTTTGATCACTGCCAGAACAAACAAATTTCCGGATTGATTTATTTTTTTTCCCCAAAGGTTGAGTAAGACATAACAAACACTTCCTGCCACAGACGTGGCATGGTGGTAGGTCGGATACCTGGGTTATATAAATCTTTATGCTGAGCATTTATGACATTTCAGCTTAGAAGTTCATTCAGTTTAATGATTGAGGCAGCAGGCAATTATGACATTAAACAGTTCACAGACCTTAACCCAAGCCCCAAATGGTTTAATTTTTTTAATGGCTGACTTTGCCTCTCCCGGTGCGCACAGACCAATGCAGAGTTTAAAACCCTCGCCCATCTTAATTGCCCCTGCTTTGTTGCAAGCACCACTGACTGCCTTCTAGTTCCAAATGTCTTCAGTTATTAAAAATTATCAATAGAAAGTAATCCAGACTTACACTGGTGATACAATTGGCTACATATGCCCTAGTGGAGCATAAAATAAGAAAGACTGTTACTATTACTACTGAAGTGTCATAGCGGAGAACATACTTTAAAAGTGAATCACATTACGCCTGTTCAGTCAATTATTTCTACTTGCAAAGACAGAGCTTTTTCCTGAAGATAACTTTCCTTTCTTAAGTAAAGATACTGTCTTAGATTCGAATACATATGTGAGTCTGAAGATGCTACTCACTGAAATAAAAAGATTGGGGAAAAATATTAAATTAAATAAAAGTCACATAGAATTTTATTGTGATAACTATATCTGCACCCAATATTTCCTTTGTTCCTGAGCTCACTGCAATTAATAATTTTGTGTCATATTAAACTCTGATAATTTTTATAATTTCCTAATATTGAGTTGCTTTTCCAGAACTGCTTAGTAAATATAATCACTGTTGCTTTTGAACTCTAAGTAGCAGCCATAGGCTTCTAGAAAGAAGGCTGAAGAATTAGGGCAATGCTTATTGGGTCAGGTGGGGTTGGAAAATGTTCAATATCTTAAGAAATGTCTCTTACAACTATGAAAAATCCCGGAGATGGAATGCTCTCACTGAATTACCACATTTGATTCTCAAACAATGCTAGAGTATTTTGATCCTCATTTCAAAGTTGAGGCATCTGAATTTCAAGAGGTTCAAAGTTCCACATCTTATTCTTCTCAAGTGAGCTCAGGTGGCTTTTCCTATAGGAAGCCTCTTCTGAGCTGGCAGGCCCAGGTAGGCACTCCACCTGCCTTTGGAAGGATGCGCATGTCACTGTTTGACTGTCATCTATGTGTGACTCAGGACTCCAAGTGACATTCCACGTTCCTGAGGATGGGACCATGTTTTATGAACCCTTGTAACCTTGGGGCTGCTAACAGTATCTGGTACTTGGTAGGAGATCAATAACTGCTTGTTTTGGTTTCATTTTGGTTTTGATTGTTTTAAACAACTATCTCTTGGCCGTTGGCTCATGGTCTTCCTGTCCACTCAGAATCTCTGAGGACCAGACATTCAACACTAAGATCTCACCCTAGAAGGGCCTCACCTTTGTCCTCACACCACCAATCCACTTGCCTTTTCTCCTTGTACTACCAGATGGCAAACGGTGCTAAGAAAACACCTTATTTATGCCCCTTTCCTAGTCCAGATCCATACACAGGCAGACACATGGTAAAACAGCTAACAGTACAGACCCTACAGCCATGCGGCCTGGGTTCAAATCTCAACCCTGCTACTTACATGTCAGTGACACTGGGTCACTCATCAACCTCGCAGAATCTCCAAAGCCTCATTTATATAGTGGCAAAATAAAAAGATTTGCCACACGGAGATGGCATGAGGATTCAATGTCATGAAATGTCATTAAATTGTATATATATGGACACATATCTATGTGTTTACATATGCAGAGAATTCTGATTATTTGCAAGAGTTCTGTTCCTCAAAGTTGCTGAAAACACTGAATTAACAAATATGAACCATTGCTCTCAGGGGAGAATGCAGAGCTAGATTCCTGTGGGCCTCTGGTCACAACATTTCCATCAACTGGTCAATACCTAACCTTGTGTTGTGGCTGTTTTTGCTTAAAGACACCTTCCTTAATATACACATTGTTGGTTCATTACCACTGAACTCACAGTCCATGGCACTAGAGCTCCCGCCCGAACGAAGTTCATCTAAGACACAGGTTTTCTCTTAGGACACGTCACAGCTTTCCTGTGCTTAGAAACTCACTCCAGCCAGCGCTACAGCACTACACTTGGGGGTCATTTTAAACAGCACATTAGGAAAGAACACAAATGTGCAGAAAACGTGTTACTAAATGAGACTGTGAAAAGGACACTCGTTTAAGGTGTGGGAGCTGAAATGAAGGCAGAGGACCCTTTGTTCCACCTCGGCTGGGAACATGCACATTGGAGGACTCAAATTTTCCATCACTCTGCGCGTGTCCTCAAATGACTGTACAGGCACTGTAAGCGTTGATTCTGGGGGGGCGGGGTTACAAATCAGTCATAGCAGGCCAACTCACAAATATGGAATCTGCCAAGAAGGAGATCTGGCTGTACACACAAACACACACACATGCACGCACGCACGCACACACTACCAGCCATTTGTGAGGCGAGAAGTCTCTGCAGTTTGGGTTCAGAGTCAATCTCTCTACCTTTGGCCTCACCACTTCCTTCAGCTCTTGGTTCTGTCCACTATTCCCTTTCCTTTATCATCATCCCTTCTTTTGGTAAATATGCTCAAATGTAGGAAGGAAGGAAGGAAGGAAAGAAGGAAGGAGAGATGGAGAGAAGGGGAAGAGGAAAGGAAGGGAAAGAAAAGGAAAAGAAGAAAAAGAGAGAAAGAAAGCAGAGCCCTGCACCCCTCGAGATGTCCTCCACTTGTAGCAAACAGTCCCATCTCTCTCCTCTCCTCCTACTGAAGGGTCTCCATAGACTCGTCCTCTCTCCCTGACTCAGATCCTCCACCTCCCACCTGTGTTTCGAACCTCCACAATCTGGCTTGTGCATCAACCACCGTCATGAACCTGCTCTTCCTGGGACCACCCACATCTCCAAATGGCCAAACTCTGTGGACACTTTCTTACATTGACCTTTCTGGGCTCCTGTCCTGCACTTGACCCTGCAGGTCACTCCCCACTTTAGAAACCCATTCATTCCATAGGATCCCCCCACACTGTCCTCTCACACCTCAAAGGGTGTCCCTTTACTGTCACCTCCTGGATTCTGCTTCTCTTCCTATTTTTCTCATGCCACCACTCCCAGGTCTCCCACCTCAGCCTCATCCCCTCCTGCGTAAATATTCCTCTAGACTTCCAAAGTCCTGATAATGCTCATTCATGTACCAGCAGTTCAGCCCACCCCGATTCCTCACCACACCTGTGGTCATCCTCTCCTCTCTGCTTGGACTGCTTTCTCTGCCGGCCAACAGCTCCTCACCTGTCCAATTCCTAAATGACATTTTAGAATCAACCTGGACCAATGTAAATTGGTACAACCATTATGGACAACAGTATGGAGGTTCCTTAAAAAACTAAAAATAGAACTACCATACGACCCAGCAATCTGGGCATATATCCAGAGAAAACTATAATTTGAAAAGATTCATACTCCCCTATGTTCATAGCAGCACTATTTACAATAGCCCAGACATGGAAACGACCTAAATGTCCATCAACAGATGAATGGATAAAGAAGGTATGGAACATGTGTACAATGGAATATTACTCAGCCATAAAAAAGAATGAAATAATGTCATATGCAGCAACATGGATGGACCTAGAGATTGTCACACTGTGTGAAGTAAGTTAGTCAGAGGAAGACAAATATCATATGATATCACTTATATGTGGAATCTAAAAAAATGATACAAATGAACTTATTTACAAAACAGAACTAGAGTCACAGATGTAGAAAACAAACTTATGGTTACTGGGGGGAAAGCGGGGGAGAAGGGATCCATTGGGAAATTGGGATTGACATGTACACACTACTATATATAAAACAGATAACTAATAAGGACCTACTGTAGAGCACAGGGAACTCTTCTCAGTACTCTGCAATGACCAATATGGGAAAAGCATCTTAAAAAGAGTGGGTATATGTATATGTGTAACTGATTCACTTTGCTGTACACCTGAAACTAACACAACACTGCAAATCAACTATAGTCCAATAAAATTTTTTTAAAACAATAACATTTATAAAGTGCTTGACACATACAAAAGAGAAAAAGAATCAACCTGCAGTCTTATAAGATTTAAGGGCTCTTTTGATGATGAGCCACACAGCACGGTGACACTCGGAGAAATGAGAGGCAGAGCTCTCTGTTCTTACAGCTCCCATGGGAGAAGGTCACCAGACAGGGCTACACAGGAGCTTCCCCCCAGGGACAGAGTCACAGGAGGCGGGGGCTTTAGGGGCAGCTATGCACTGCAGACGTGGCATAGCTCCCTGTACACTGACCACCTTGAATATTTTCTGGAGCTCTGGGCATCTGGCTGTCCCTAGTTATCCGGTACCTGGACCCAGGGAGATTAGGGTGGGTGCCGAGTGGCCCTGGAATGAAGGGCTTGGAGTATGGACTTAATAGTCTGCTCAGGAAGGGGAATTGACCAACCTCTAGCCAGAACCTCAAAACTGGGTCAAAACAGCATTTTTTTTTTCTGTTGTTATTAAGCACTCATCATTTTTTTTTAATTTTTACTAGAGTCAATTTACAATGTTGTGTTAGTTTCTGCTGTACAGCAAAGTATATCAGTTATACATACACATATCCACTCGTTTTTAGATTCTTTTCCCATATAGGTCATTACAGAGTACTGAGTAGAGTTCCCTGTGCTCTACAGTAGCTTCTTATTAGTTATCTATTTTATGTATAGTAGTGTGTGTATGTCAGTCCCAGTCTCCCCAATTATCCCTCCCCCCACCCCTGCTTTCCCCCCTCGTGACCATAAGTTTTTTTCTACATCTGTGACTCTATTTCTGTTTCGTACATAAGTTCATTTGTACCATTTTTTAGATTCCACATATAAGCAGTATCACATCATATTTGTCTTTCTCTGTCTGACTTACTTCACTCAGTTATGACAGCATTGAAACAGCAACAACTACATTACACCTCGCATCAGCTTCTCCGGTGGGATTAGGAACTCCCCCAAAACCCAGCGTCCCAACACCACTCCCCCGCCCGCATCTTAGGCATCACATTTCAACTACCCACTTAGGCATCTGTGCCTTTACTTGGTTGCTACCTTTAGTGGCTGGAACTGTGCTTGTCCATCTTTGCACCCCAGGAGCCAACACACTGTTCAGCACATAGAGGGTGCTTAATACATATTTTCTCAGTGAATAAATTCAATGTAAAACATAGGCAATAAAATAGAACAGCCCCTGGATCTTAGGGAAAAAACACCTATGTGTAAAAAATGTGAACTTTGGGAGAAAAAGATTCAGACAGAGAAAAATGCAAGCAACAGTAAGGGTTCTAAAGTAAAACTTGGTGTTTGAGTGAACTATGTATTCAGTTGCTATGGGGAAAAATTAATTCATTCGAGGGAAGATGAGAAGGGTATAACGGAGATTAATTAAAATTTAGTTTATCAGATTTTTCTCAGGAGATTGGCAACTGAGTCAGAGGAAAATCTTATTTAAGTGCATAAGTATATTTCAGCTTCTAAGCGCATTGCATGAGAAAATGAAAACAGAGAATAGCAGTGTAGGTTAAGTAATTACCACTTTGGAATTTGATATGCCCTGAAATTCTAAATAAAGAAAATAAAACTCTTGGGGTAAAATGTTTGCAACTATCTCAGTATGATGAATTTTGAAAGGACCAGGTGCCTGGGGCCTCAGTGACCTTCATGTCCCTAAAGCTGACAGACACTTCTTGGTGTTCATCTTGCTTATCTGTAGATACGTGCATGGGATGACCCTGTCCAGAAGTGTTCTCTTCTCTTGCTTCTTTATATCCATTTCTCCTGGGCCTTCTTGTTCTCTGACAGCCCGTTCTGGCTTCAGTTCCTGGCCCCTCCTGCAGTACCCCGTCTCTAGATGTGAAATTCCTGAGGAATCAGTGTTGCCCCCCACTGTCTTCCCTACCTCCATCCTCTGTGGAGATCTGCCCCTTCTCTCCCAGCTTTAACTCACATCTGTCTGCCTACAGCTCTCACCTGTGTTTCCAGTTCAAGGGGCTCTCAGGGCAGCAATGAAGAGCCCAGGCTCTCAAGTCAACAGCCCGGTTTTCAAAGCTGGTTCTGCCACTTCTGCCTCAGTGTCCACAGCTCAGAAATGGGGATTATAACTAAGAAGGCAGGAGCCTGTAGGAGTCAAGCCAGGAGGGGCAGTGCCTGGCACAGAGTAAAAAGCTCAATGGGACGTACACACACTACCATATATAAAACAGGTATCTAACAAGGACCTGCTGTACAGTACAGGGTGTACAGTACAGGGCTGTACAGTACAATACAGTACTACGCAGTACTCTGTAATGACCTGCATGGGAAAAGAGTCCAAAAAACAGGGGATATATGTATTTGTATGGCTGATTCACTTCGCTGTACCCCTAAAACTAACACAGCATTGTAAACCAACTCTACTCCAACAAAAGTTAAAAAAGAAAAAAAAAAAAGCTCAGTGGCATTTGGCCACCAGTGTCACCAAGCGTCCCTCCCAGTCTCTGGACACGGTGACTTACCTCCAGTCACGGCCACCATCCTGTCCCACTGGGGTGTCGCCACAGCCCCTAAATGGTCCCCTCCCTTTCCTTCTCCTCTTGCCAGTAGCGTCCTCTGTCAGGTGGAGGTCAGGCTGCTCCCCCGCCCAAAACCCTTCCAGGTTGCTCATGTCTTCAGGATGAAGCCTGATCATCTTCGCATCGGTCCTGCCCCTCTCCTTCCCCCTTGCTGTGCTGCAGCTCTCCTGGTTTGGGGTATGGTTTCTGCACCAATTGGTGCCCCACTGCCCACTCCTGCAAAGCCCCCTCGCAGCCGCCTGCAGCTGGTCCTTGGAGACTCAGCTTCCCCGCTCCCTACCTCTGGAGCCCGCTCAGACCCTGGCTCTAGACCAGCCCTCCTGTTCTTAGGATCTTCCACACCAGCGCGGTGCCAGGCGCTGGGATGCAGCAGGGAACAGAGTGACCGCAGCCCCTGCACGGCTGCATCTTCAGTGGATTTTGGACGCAGCACAAGTGTCTAAGCCCCAATCCACACTGTAAAGGGAAAGTAAAGGGCACTTTGAGAGGGGTCACAAGGGGTCCTAGTTTGGGTTTAGGGAAGGTCTCAGGACGGAGGAGACACCAGCTGAGACGCGAAGGGCAGGTCGGAGTGGTCCAGCGAGAGATGCCCTGGGCGGGACCCAGGCTTCAGGAATCGCAGCTCGGACAACTGCTCGCAAGGAGCAATCCAGTGACAGAGTGGGAGAGGCTGACTGTTTTGGAGTAGGTGTCTAAAAACAATGGAATAATCACCAAATCTAAGAATGGCACTCAAAACTTATCATGTCATTTTACAGAGGAAGACAAAAGAAAGGTCCTTTTACCTTACATTTAAAATCAAAATTCCAGGGGAAAAGAAGAATGAAGGAAAAGACCACATATAAGCTTAGCTATGGGTCAGAGTAGCTGTGCTGAAGCCACCTGCCACTCGGGACCCAGTCCTGGCTGTCCCACCTCCCCAAGGTGGGGTCTGATGTCATCTGAAAAATTGTGAACATTAGCTTCAGGGGCTCACATATAGGAGTAAGCGGTGGGCATGAAATCATGAATTGGATTCATGATGGCCTTCTGCTGTCAGCTTAGGGAATAGCTCTTTTAATATATTTTGAAGCATGTATCAGGATTTCCCTGGTGACCCTAACCTCTCTGAAGTTGCAGGGTCATTGTGAAAACCCAGCCATGATCTTGGGTGATGGCTGAGATCCAAAGCTCCATTTGGATGGAGGAAAGCTGCCTTCGTGAAGTGCTGTGGGTAACAAGGATGCCACGAAGTACATGCTGCAAAATATGTTAAACGTGCTATTTTCTAAACCGAGAGCAGAAGGGCCCATCATGTAGATAGCTTTAGTATTTGGGGAGAAAGGAAGAAAAATCTCTCTGGCATATGACGTCATTTATAATAAGGAGGACCAGCATCTGTCGGTGCTTCCTTTGTGCCAGGCCTGAAATCGGGGGGGTGGTGGACATGGCACCAGCAGAGGGAGATGAGCAAGCAGATCCCCACCTAGCCCGCTGGCCCTGGCAAGAAGCTGAACGGGGAATCAGGAAGCCTGAGCGCCGGTTTCTAGTCCCACCACCAGGAGGGTGCCTATGACTTTGAACGTATCAGACAACTTGTCTTTAGCTCCACTTCGTGTCATTAGGACGAGGTGAGGACAAGCTTCTTGATGGGACACACAGGAGAAGAGTAGAAAGGCATGAGATTCACTCCGGGACCGAACTTTACTCCCGGGGAAAATGTCAGGTCTCCCAGAGAGGACGAATCCTGGAGGGCTAAGAGGAACCAGTTTAGGGGAAAGGAGGACCCCTGGTTACACATCAGGAAAGCAAAATTGAAACGTAGCCAGAGTGACTGGTTGCTTTGACCTCTGTTGGGGCAAGGAAAAGCAAAGTTGTTCCACAGATTGTGGTGAGGAGTACACAGCTCTGTGAATGCACTGAAGACTTTGTTTGTTTTTAACTTTTTATTTTATATTGGAGTATATCCGATTAACGATTAACAATGTTGTGATAGTTTCGGGTGCACAGCAAAGAAACCCAGCCATCCATATACATGTAACCATTCTCCCCCCAGACTCCCCTCCCATCCAGGCTGCCATATAACATTGAGCAGAGTTCCCTGTGGTATACAGTAGGTCCTTGTTGGTTACCCTTTTTAAATACAGGGAATATTTTAAAAAGCAGGGAATCCTTTTTAAATATTTATCCTTTTCAAATAGCAGGGAATACACTGAAAACTTTGAACTGATGAACTTCTGACCTTTAAATGGATGAATCGTATGTTACGTGAATTACATCTCAATAAAGATGATAGATATACGGAAAAAAATTGCTTCAGGAAAAGCAAGAATCACAGTGAGTGGACACTAGGTCTTCTTCGGTTTTTTGCCTAAATTCCTTGATCACCCTAGAGGTTCTCCTTTGAAAAATGCCCTTGGCTAGTCGTCTTTTCTCTCTGAGGAATTTTTTTTATTTGGAAATTAAATTAAAAGTTTTTTAAAATTGGAAATTCATAATTTGAAAGCTGTGATCACCCAGCTTCCCCCCCCCCCCCAGTCAGCAATGGGAGGTTTATGTTTTTCTTACTCCTGTGGGTCATCTAGACAATTAGATGAATAGACACACCACCTTGTACCATTTCCCTCATCAATCTGTTGGTCAGAAAGCATTGATTGACCATAAAACTATATACGTTACATAAACAACCTCTGACACACCCAGGCCCTGGAAGATTTGAGAGGCATGTGTATTCAATGTGGAGTTATTCTCTGCAACTTGAAGCTGAAAAGGAAATCCTAATTTGGATTTCATAGTCCAGACATTTTCCTTAGCATCTCTAAAACACACCCCAAAATGGTATTTCAAGCACTTCAGAGAAAGGATGCCAAGTACAAGAATTCAGTGGAGAAGAATATTTTTGTCCCATTAACTCAACCTACAGAACATACCACAAAGACTCCCAACTATCTCATGATCACTAAACAAATTTTGAAAACTAATACGAACAACGTACTCTTCGTGCTAATTAAGAGCTAAATTGACATGATTTATGTTTGATTCTGGACTATATTTTTAAATAACTTCCTCCTTTGTGCTCACTTCCATTTTAATGGAAAGATAAGATTTTTTGTTACATTCGTACATTAACAGACTGCACAAATATTTATTGAGTGCCGGTTACATATGGAACCCTGAGTTAGCCATTGAATGAGCTGTAAGACTGTGGCTCAAATGCTCCCCGCTCCCTGATATGATTTAGAAATAGTCACTTGTTTAATCATCTCATCCGTTTATTTCTCAAGAAGATGGTTCTACACAGTAACTTTTAATACAATGTGTGTCAGGATAAAAAGCAGTGTGCAATTATCCAATTTTCATCTACTTAAATTTTAATGACCATACTTACTTGCCCATTCCGTTTTGCAACTTTTAGCCTGTAGGCACTTAAGTAGCAGTTTGAGACCCGAGATTCTCCCAGATTTAGTTCTACATGGCCAGTGCTCGTGGGACCCTAATTGTTGTGTGGTAGGTAGTTTTTACTCAAAGCAACCTTCCGTTTAAACTGCCAGCATTCAGAATACTTCATAAGCATGTGGTTCATGATTTTATAGTTAGAGAGTAACACCCATACCAAAAAATCTAGAATGTTTGACTACACGTTTCCCCTCAGGAGCCTGGCAAAGTGAAAAACTGAATGATTTCTACCAGACAGTCTATTACCGACCAGGGTTCTTGGCCTTCCTTGATCAAAAGAAATTGATAAGAGGCCAGGCGAGAAATTCAGGCCAGGCTCTACTGGGATCCCTGCTGCAGCAGGAGGGGGAGCGAAAACAAGTAACAGGTTCACTTGCTTGCTTCCTCCCCAAGGAAGGGCGAGCTGGTGCCTTATACAGGGTGAGGGTAGGGGTAGGTCCAGGGGTCGGGCATGACGGACGGCTTAGGTGGCCTGCCCACCCCAGGGGCACATGCAGTACCCTGGTTTTGCTTCCAGCTCTTCAGAAGCGGCAGTTGGGATTTTTCGGTCTTCTTGTAGTTCATAATTTGCCCCAACTGTGCATGCACACCTTTATTTTTAGTCCCTTATAGTTTCTTTGTATTTCGTTGCTGGAGGAGACGTTTGTCCAGGTGCAAGCACTGCAGCAAAGCATCCCAGGTACCAGGTCCCAACCTGTTTAAATTTGCCTCAACAAACAGGTAAATTAAGCGATGATCTCAAGCCTTGGGTATGGAAGCCCCTGACCTGGGGCACAGCGGACCTCAAGTACCCCACGTGAAAATGTAGAACACACATGAGCAGAGTCCGACTTTCTTCTCTCCAGTGGGCTTTAAAAAATATATCCATGCAATTGTTTTCATTGGTTTTTAAAGGAAGAAGATTGTGACTCAAGGCAACTCCACATGTAATCAATCAGAGATGTACTGAGTACAGGGCATTCACTTTGGTGCTGTGCAAAAGACATTATGAGTTCTCATCCTACGGCAGGCACCCTCACTTGCCCATGCTTCTGCCAAGAGGTGTCTCCCACTGCCTTTCAGGCCTGTCGAATCACAGCACATTCATCCTATCAGAATCCACAGGCTCTGTCCAGGCACCTGGACCCGTTTATTACTTGCTATCAGAACTCCGTGAAGAAACCGTAATCATGACTGCAGCTCTTTAAAGGCAACAAAGATCAACTGAAAACAAAAGTTACCAATGGTTAGTAGCTAACAATTTGATTTTGTAAGTTGATATTCATGGTAGAAATAACTTTGAATGAAAGAAAGTGTGACAAGGGCAGGAAATGTGAGGCAGGACACGTGGACTCAAAGCAGGTGTCTTACAAAGACGACAACTGACCTCATGTAGGACCTGACTCGGGAGCTGCCTCCTCTTTCCTTTGCACAATGTTGTATCTCTTCCCAGAACAATGCTATGTTCAGGCATCTCTTAGCATCTCACATGGAGAAGATCTGAATCTTCTAGTTCTGATTCAGCTTCTCGTGTTTAATACAACATTGTATTAGTCTGGATAAGCTATATTTTGCTGCAGTGACAAATAGCTGCAAAATCTCTGTGTCTTAATACCAAATATATATATATATATATATATATATATATATATATTTCTTACACACATTACGTATCTAATGTAAAGACAGCAGGGAAGCTTGGCTTATCATAGACAGTTGAGGACCCAGGCTGATGGAGGCTCCATGCAGATATGTTCCTCCACCATCACCTGGACATGAAAATGGGATGGTAATAAGTGACATGCCATCTCTAAAAACTTCCCTTCCAAAGCGAGATAATTCTAGGCTAAAGCATGGCCACACCTGTGATGGTTAATTCTGTGTCAACGTGACAGGGTATGCAGATGTTTGGTCAAACATTATTCTGGGAGTGTCTGTGAGGGTGCTTGGGATGAGATTAACATTGGAATCGGGAGACTGAGTGAAGCAGACTCCCCTTCTCCCCTCCACTCAGGTGGGTGGGCCTCATCTGATCTGCTGAGGCTCTGACCTTCTCCTAAGTCAGAGAGAATTCTCCTGCCTGACTGCCTCTGAAATGGGACATATGGTTTCTCCCACCTTCAGAGGCAAAGGGAAACATCAACTTTTCCTAGGCCTGAAGGCCAAGGCTGTTGGCCTCAGGATGGGAACTGCACCACTGCTTTCCTGGGTCCAGACCTGAGGGACTCACACTATAGACCTTGTTAGCCTCCATAATTGTGTGAGCCAATTCCTTACAATAAATCTACAGAAATGTCTGTCTGTCTCTGTGTGTGTGTGTGTGTGTGTATTCATCCTATTGTTTCTGTTTCTCTGGAGGACCCTGTGTAACACATAAATTAATGAAGTAGGGAAATGCAGTTTATCAAGTGCCTGAAAAGAGAACTAGAAATATCTGATGGAAGGATTTTCAAAAGTATACCAATAGGATGATGGGTGGACTTTTCATTTTGAGTTGGAAGGTGCTCTAAGATCCCAAACTGACAAGTAAGTGACAAATCATACAATCTCTATGGCCGGACACCAGCTTTTGTCTATTAAGAGATGGAAGAACTCATCCTGCTACCACTCCAATGGCATCCCTTCCTTTCCAACTATATAAGAAGGATGCAAAGGAGAGAAGAGTGGGCAGACCAATGGAGTGGGTGGCCTTCCAGGCACAAGGGGTTAGAAATAAAGAAGTTTGTCCCTCCCCTCTCCAAAGCCAGATAAGTGAGTGTCTCAGAGAATCAGAGGTTGAGATAGGAGTGCCTGCAAGGAGGGGTCACCAGGGCTTC
The DNA here is from genome assembly GCF_964270905.1 of Leucopleurus acutus. Classification (NCBI taxonomy): domain Eukaryota; kingdom Metazoa; phylum Chordata; class Mammalia; order Artiodactyla; family Delphinidae; genus Leucopleurus; species Leucopleurus acutus. Next base: position 23,520,730 of record NC_139154.1, read on the forward strand.
ACTTCTCAGCTGGAAGCTTGCTGAGTTATTGAAGATGTCAGCCCATATAGGGGCCACCACTAGAAGGAGAACAGGAGGGCGTCCTCGGAGAAGCTTGACACGTATAACCTGGCTGTAATCAGCATAGAGAATGGTAGGACTGGTGCATACAACTGGTCTGGTAATTTCGGGGTGGAAAAGGGTGGCAGGGAAAGGACTACTGGGGTAGAAGCAGAGTAGACCTGATGTAAATCCTTCCCTAGGTCCCTGGGCCCCCAGAGGCAGGAAAAGAGGTCATGGCTCCATGGAAGGAGCTCAGAGATAAAAAGAGGGAACTCCCTGCCCAGAGAGGGAACTGGGGCCATGGACCACTGGAGGGACCCAAGGGACTGCCTGTCTTTGGAAGAGTCCTCATCTGAGTGCCACCATATAGAAACTCCCACACCACCTACGCAGGGGACACCACAGAGGAAGAAAATCCACACCATCGGATGAACTAAGACCAAGTGAGAGAAAATGGGACCACCTCCTCAGCCCCAAAGGACACCACGTGTGTCACTCTCATTCCCCGACTCAATCCCAAACTTACACGGCCGAGCCAACCCAGAGAAGTGAGGGAGGGGGAGAAGTAAGGCAGATCAGCACCCCCTCCAAGCGTTGCAGTGCTGGGGAGTGAAAAAGCAGGGGGTTTCTCCAAACTGTTTTACCCCTGTCCTTTTTTCACAATTCTTAATAAAACGTGATCCTTATGGGAGTATCAAATGTTACAGTAAAATACCCAGTCACATCCACTTACCTTTCACATCTGCTAAGAGACAAGGTCCTCCTAGTTCAAAACCGTTCCCTTGGCAAGTCTTTCAACACCAACCATGGCACTAAGAAGCCTGCAAATATGTTCTGCTATTGTGGACTACGCATGTTTTAATTTTGTTTTAATCAAATTAACTCCTATCACATTACGTGAGCTCAAAATTATAGTGACAGCCTTCAACTGATTGTAAATGCAGAGTTTGATTAATCTTTAAAAGGGCAAGTTCAACAGTGTTGCACGGAGCAAAGAGGTGAAGCAGAAAAGTAATTGTAGTATTTCTGTTTATCAAAAAAAAAATGCTTCACCAGAATTTCACATTCCTAGTAAATAAAGGGAAATGTTAGCATTTATTTACACTGTATAATATGTAGCAGATATTTCCAGGTTTTCTCCACTTTTCTATAAAACTTGGGAAAAGTACAGGATCCTGGCTCACAAATACAGACCTTGAATTTTTTAATTAAGAATCACACAATCATACATATATTATATTCAATTATTTCTCCATGAATTTTCAGTAGCTGAACCAATACTAAAACGCTGCAAATATTCCAGCAAATGTCCAGGTAGTGTCATCCTACTTGGTACACTTTGCAATTTGTCTTTTATGTTGAAGCTTTCTTGCTGTGTCAGAAGCAAAAATAAGTCCAGATGTAAATATTTAACCTTGTTACAGGCTTTAAAGATGTTTCAAAGTAACAGTCATCTTCTCTTGACGGATCAAATTCTGTTCTCAACATTTGCTTTGGTGTGTCTTACACATTTCAGCCTTGCTCGCTCTCCTTTCTTCCATTTAGTAGGGCAAAACATATATCTATTTTTAAAAACATATATGTATATTTTAAATATATTGTTCAGGACAAAGTCTCCCTATAACACAGAGATAAAGAGGGGGAAATGGAACAAAAACGAAAGGGTTCAGCTGAGTTGCATTTCCTTTTAGGCTTATAACTTGGATTCCCTAGAGCAGCTCTGTCCAATAGAAATATAATACCAGCACAGACGTGAACCACATCTATAATTTTCAATTTTCTGGCAGCCACATCCAAGATAAGTAAAAAGACACAGGTGAAAATAACCTTAATAATATATTTTAAGTCAATATTTTCAAGTTATTATCATTTTAACATGTAATGATACAAACATTTATTCATGGGATGCTCTAAATTCTCATTTTCGTACTAAGTCTTCAAAATCTAGTGTGTATTTGCCATATACAGCATGTCACCTTTCAAGTGCTCAATGAGGGACTTCCCTGGCGGTCCAGTGGTTAAGACTCCGCACTCCGCAGGGGGCATGGGTTTGATCCCTCGTCGGGAAACTAAGATCCCGCAAGCCACGTGGCACGGCCAAGAAGAAAAATAAAATAAATAAAAGTAAAGTGCTCAGTGGCCACACGAGGTTACTGGCTACCTGCAGTCAGCACAGCTTTAAAGAGTATAAGAGGGCTTCCCTGGTGGCGCATTGGTTGGGAGTCCGCCTGCCGATGCAGGGGACACGGGTTCGTGCCCCGGTCCGGGAGGATCCCACATGCCGCGGAGCGGCTGGGCCCGTGAGCCATGGCCGCTGAACCTGCGCATCCGGAGCCTGTGCTCCGCAACGGGAGAGGCCACAGCAGTGGGAGGCCCGCGTACCGCAAAAAAAAAAAAAAAAAAGAGTATAAGAAACTATTCTAAGAATCTGATCATGTGTCCATAGGCAGCTTGCATACCCACATTGGTGTAATGCCAGTGCTAACCATGCTGACTCTAATAAGGATGGTATTGGAGCACCTCTAGCTAATCTCTGCTATGACTGAAGCTCTGGGACAGTTTGTCACGACACTGCTTATCAGGTAACTATTATCTGTAGTTTATAGACTAAGAAAACTGAGGTTCAGAACACGTCCAAGGGAACTGAACCCAGATCTGGCCCCAACACCCCACACTGGTGCCCATCCCACGATGTGGTCCAGGACATGACCAGGAGGTGGCTAGGCTGGGCGGCCAGGTGCTTGGATATGCTGTGAGGTTTTCCGGTCAGCCTGGGCTCGGCTTTGTGTCGCAGGTACCCTGGGATTTCTCATAATGGTTGCAGAATAAGTGATGTTATGGCCTCTATCAGGACTTAAACCATCTCTGTTGGAATTGCTGAAAGGTTGGATCAAGTCAAGAATGTCTTTTCCCCAAACTCTCAGCAGTCGCTGTAGATCCTGACCCCTTGGGGGACACGTGGAACATGCAGTGGTTTAACTTGTCTGATGTCAACCAGATGATAACTGCAAGAGCTGGATGGACAGCCAGGCCTGTCTACTTTTGCACTACATCGGGCAACCTCCTATAAATGTCCACTCTGATCTGCACCTCGGGGAACTGGATCTCATGCTCGCTAATTTTCACCTGGAGAAAAATAATCCCGATGAAGCATAAGTGGGCCGCACAGCCAGGCATCTCTTTGCTCAATGACCTAGAGAACAGCACCCGACAATGAGTTGAGGGCTGCCTAGAAGAAGCACAAACCGTGGAGTGCGGATATACCCACACGTCTGTGGGGTTGGGAGCTGGGACCTATGGACACAGAGCCGGAGAAGCTAGTAGGGAATGTCCTCGGGGATGGGGAAGCAAGACAGTCATCTGAGCAGAGCAGGGTGCTCAGTACTCCTGACCCAGACCCAGGGTGCAGGGCTGCAGAGCCTGAACCTAAAAGCTCAGCATCACTAAGTCTCCAGGGTCACTGACCGTCAGCAGCTTTGGCAGGAGACCCATCCGCAGGCCCAGCCCAGGCACTGTACCCACCAAAGCAGGCAGCCCGGAGGGCAGAGCAGCAGAGCAGGGCCAGGCCCTCAGGGGCTCCCCGCTGTGGACATGCTCCATTTGACATCTGGAGTTTCCAGAGGCTTCATCACGGCAAGTGACAGCAGGAATGGAAGAAAGGCCCAGGCTCTGAAGGGTAAGTGGGGAAGAAAGCAACGATCCTCAGACCTCCGTGACGACAAGAGGGAATTTTCCAGAGGAGGAGCCAGAGATAATCTACTTTTCCAAGCTCTTTCTGAGGGCATTCGGACTAGGGTGGCCAGGTTCAGCAAATAAAAATACAGGACACCCAGTTAAATCTGAATTTCAGGTAAACAATGAATTTTGGTTTTAGTGTTAAGTATGTTCCATGCAACATACTACTAAAAATATTAAGAGTTGTTTATCTGAAATTCAGATTCACCTGGAGTCTGCATACTGTCTGGACTCTGTAATTGGGCTCCCATGCTAGTCTGTACACAACAGGAGTTCCTGATGCTTTCATTGTGAAACTTTGGATGTGAGACAGCACAGCAGTTAAAGGGCTCAGACTGGTGTCATGGACTCCAGCTTGAAGTAAGCTCTGACATTTCCCTGTTACATGGCCTGGAAAATGGAATTGTTTCTCTCAGCCTCACTGTCCTCATCTGTGGAATGGGGATGACATCTCTCCCTCCGGCTTTTATTAGGATGTAATGAAATAAGTGCTTAGCAAGTGGAGAATATAATTATTTCAGAAAGTGTTCTTGTTTAAAAGTATCAAAAATAATCAATAATGCCAGATTGAATTATTGTGAGACCATCCTAATTGTCTTTGAAGGTTGGTTACTTTTTTTTAACTCATAAAACTGGGAACGCTTTAAAAAATGAGTTTAGATCTTAAAAGGTCCTATAATGGATACCTTAAAATTTTTAGAAAACTGAATCAAGTGATTTAGAAATAAAGATGGCACGATGTCTATTTTTAATAATAAAAATAAAAGTATATTACCGAAGTTTAAAACAAAAAATCGTTGCAATCTTTGGAAAAGGATCACACAATGAAAATACTAAACGATGGCAAATACGTTTTTTAGCATTTATGAAGCACACCAACTGCTCACTAAATTCTAGACACATCTATAGTGTGTGTTCAGTGTTCAGACAAGTTCAGTTACTGATATAATCATTTATAAATTAGACCAAAACATAAGTCACCCCGGTGTCTGAGAACACACACACAAAGAAACACAAACAACACATACATAGACAAATGCACTTTTTTTTTTTTAAGCCGTAGAGAATCTCAGAATTTGAAAAGGAAAAGATGTGCCACTGTTTGACAGCAACACTTGGCAATAGCGCTGACAGTTTGAGAAGAAGCCAATCTCAGTGGTAAAACCCTTTTATGGGCCCTTGGCTGGGACATTCAGACAGGAATGTGCCGTGTGGGAGAGCAGGCTTGGCGAGGACACGGGCAGGCTTCACTCTGTTTATTTCTGCCGTCACTGTAAACTGTGCTCAAGGCTGAATATACATTGTCCCAGGCTTGCATTGCATCCTAGAGCACAGCCCCGGGGACCAGCTGAGGAAGATGGGAGAGAAGAGATGTGAGCTGGTCACTCCTTTAATTTCAGCTCTCAGCGAACTTCAAATTCATCAGACGGCTTCAGCATTACCATTATTGAGTACCTACTATATATCAAGCACGATGTTAACCCCTTGACCTTACTCATGTGTAAAATGGGAATAATAACTATCTGTTTCCTACGGGTGCCGTGGTGGTGATGCTGATGAAGTGCTTGTCACCATGGCTGGCACAAAGTAAACATTCAATAACTGTTAGGCCTAAAACTGAATGGTAAATTTAGAGTGTTACAATTATTGAACTGTTAGTCTGCACAGATCCAGGATTCAAACCAGGCATCCTGGCTCCAGAGCCAGCCCTCTTAATCACTATCTTGCACTGTCGCCATTAATTATCCATTAATTTTCATAGAACATTTGAAAATGCATCATTGTGGTTGTTCTTAATATTGATAAAATGAGGCACAGAGAATTTTCACGACTTGGCCAAGATTTTCAGGAAATGGCAGCTTCATCTAACAGCTACTTTTCCCCCCAGTAGTTCAGTAAATAAACCTTAATAAATGCTTTCAGCACACAAAGTATGAGAGAAAGTATTGTAGAAAAAAAATAAAAGAATTGCAAGATATGGTTCCCACACTGAGCAGGCTTACGTTCTGATCAAGAAGATGAAGCAGACACCAAGGGCTCGGAAAGAAATCAAGGCGTAGGTGCCATGTGAACACACTGATGTCAAATGTGCATACAAAGGACTGAATGGAGAAATGGAGAGGGAGTCACCCCAGGAGCTTCCAGGAAAAGGGAGCTTTGGGGCCAAGTCTAGAAAGAAAAGAGGGGTCTGGGTTAGCAGAGTCTTTCCTCTCCAGCCATCTTGCCAATCAACAAACCCGCTGCGTCCAAGGGCGGTTCCCAAAGAAAATCATCAGAGCCTGTGAGCATAGCTCCAGCCCCAATCCGGGCGGTAAAGACAGCCTGACAGGTCAGTGCCACTCAGAAAAGGGCCAATGACAAAGGACCAAAGAAGTGTTCCAGGAAGGGAGATGGTGACCTATTTAAGGGGAAGCAAGAAAGAAACTTTATAAAGACAAAGTGCTGTAAAAATCTTAACCTTTTTTTTTTTTTTTTTGCCACTGTGAATCTTCTTGCCAGTCTGAGAACCACAATGGCTTTTCCTCCTTCAGTGTTTGGATTGACACACAAGGCACTGTGGTCCTCCTTTTACACCTTCTCCCATCTCTGCTCTGATTCCCACCCTTTCCTCTTCCCACACATACCCCCCAAGACAAGCATAAATAAAACAAACAAACAAATATGTGAAACTTACTTGGATGA